>NC_133425.1:45680000-45932500 GCF_049350105.2 Macaca mulatta
AAGTAAATGTACTCTTAGGGTGCGAATATTAGTGTTCCAATAAGCATGTGATTATATTAAGGTGGTGGTAGCGGGAAGATAATCTTGATTCCATTGGGAATCTTAGGTTTTCGTAAATTTATTGGGAAAATAGTTTTTCCTGTACTGCTGAAGTTTCTTTTTGGTAAACAGTATCTTTCTAAAAGAAAAAAGCATGAAGGAGAAATTGAGGTGTGTATACATTTCCTCAAATGACCAGCATTGTATTCGTGAATACTGTGTATCTTGCAGTGAACAGTGTGGAAGCTGTTCATTTTTCAATCTGAAGTAAAATACTTTCAATAACTTTTAGTTTGCCTGCTCATTTGTTTTATACATTTCATCTCTCTATTTGACTCCTATCTTACTTCTTTTTTGAGTTTTAATACTTTCTATAAAGATTTTGTGAATATATCAGAAATGTGTCATTTATATATTATAGTCCATTCATATCCATGAATCATAACCTTCCTTTGCTAATACTTGTAGAATGGGATTTTACAAATTCTGCCTCACTCTGGTGACATTTCTCTGGCAGTCATGTATGTGTACCTGGCCATTAGAAATATTAATATTTAAATACTGTTTTTTAGAGGTGCTGATGGGTTGGTGAGGTGTCAGCACAAAATCTTATGGGTTATGTTTTATGATAAAAGTATATCCATTTTTTCCCTCCAGCTTTAAGGTGACTGTGAAGGTGCCTGGTTTTGAACGTCTTTGTTTGGTTTGGAGATGTTGCACTCAGTTTTCAAATCTAGCTTGGATCTGTAGGACCTATGTTTTTTATAAGTAATTGCCCTCCAGTCTTCAACAGTTGATTCTGTTATATTTTTGGCCTGTTTTGAGTGTACTTTACCTTTACTTGCATTTTGAGCCTTATTAATATTTAGCTTATTTGATTTGGCTCCAGTATTCCTAGATGAAATCTGCACAGGGCAAAACATGGGCAATAGGGTGAGCATTTTTAATTGTCTTTTTCCACTGGAACCTTATATATCTCCATGTGTTTTCTGCTCATTCCCTCCCCCATGAAATGGTAAGTGTACTTGTGTTTGCCTGAACCTATGGACTAGTGTTTGGGGTTTCTGGAAACACTAGAGGGTCAGAAAAGAGTAATAACCACGTGAAGTGCAGGATTCTCTTGCTGTGACGTGTTCGTTGCAAAGCCCTCTCCAGCGACTGGGAGGTGTAGTTGTTAATGTTGATCTGTTAGAAATCACCATTATGAGGTATTAGTGGTAAATGTTGCTGATATTTTTATTGGTCATGACTACATCTCAGTTTTACTTTAATATTGATCTATAGTTTGATCAGTTCCTTGAATTCTAACATGTTGATTTCTCAATGTTTCTGTCACTAACCAAGAATGTTTCTAGACAGTTGGTTGCTTCACAGTCAAAATTAAATGGTAAACTATCAAAAAGACATTCCCAATTTTGCTGTGATAAATATTGAAACATTAAAATTAATGAACAGAAGAATTTATTCTTACCCATCTATTCTTCTTCTCCTAGTTCATTACACTTTTTCAGTTACTGGAAAGGCACATTCTCTAAGTATTTGGTGAGCAAAATATTCTATAAATGCCTCTAACAAACCTAATTGAATATAAAAGTTACATTTAGTAGTTACTGTTGATAGTAATTTTCATCAGGGTCATAGTTCATCTAGTAAAATATTTAGAGAATGACGTTAACATTCCAGCATTAAAGTGGGAACAAAGATTTGTATGTGAAATTCCTTGAAAGAGTTCATCTTGCCTTGGTTTCTGACCCTCAAGACTAGCTACCTGCCATCTTGTCAGAACATTCGTGGGTAGAATAAGTGTTAAAGATCAAATTTTAATGTGCTCCTTGATATTTAACATAGCTAAGAAACAAGCCAGATTTTACTGCAGAAGTTATTTACATGATTTGAAAACGACCTAACTGGAAGCCTTTTTCTCAGTCATCTTGTTCTGAGCCATCTTGACTTCACACCATTAGCAACTTTTCTTTTTTTTGGTCAAAGATAATGAGCTAAATATATGTAGATATTGAATGTTGACAAAATTATTAACCAGAAAAATTGCTTATAAAGTCTGCTGATCTATTTGATATCTAGAATTAAATATTTGAGGACAGTTTTTAGTTAGTAAACTGCTAATGTTTATTTTACTGTCTCTCAGGTTTTTGGTTTTTTAAAAAAAATATGTTTGGCCTTTACATTTTCTATTTAAGTGTGTACTTTATTGAGTTTAACCTTGTCCATAGCCTAGTAGCCTGAAAGAAAAGGAGGCGGAACCAGAGAGATGGATGTAGTGCATTCACTTTGGTTATTATAAATTTGTGGTAGCTCCTGGATTTACTGAGAGATATTTTAGTTATGTCAATAAGAACAGCTAATGATGTGGAAATCAGGTGTTCTCTTGTGTATTTCAGTGAACGTTTTTATTAGTATTTGCATATCATCTCTAGTTCTACGTTTTAACTTAACGTCCTTGTGGCTTCACCACTGAGGTACCTTTCACTACACCAGCTTCTGTGTGGCCTGGTAACATGGAAGGTCTCTCCTAAGGACAGTCTGGACATATTTTGGGGGAATGTTATTTATCTTAAAGATGCCTAGAAACAACGCATATAGTACCAGTGAGAAAGTATGAAGTAAACAAGTTGCTCAGGCTGGGCATGGTGGCTCACGCCTGTAATCCCAGCACTTTGGGAGGCTGCAGTGGGAGGATTGCTTGAGGCCAGGAGTTCAAGACCTTTGTCTCTTAAAAACAAACAAAAACCTGAATGGTGAGGTGGGGTAGAATTGGGTAGGGGAGGGAAAGGGGGACTTGGAAAAGCATTCCCCAAAGCCAGTGACTTGGTGAAGTTCAGTACTTGCCTCTTAGAAGTTAGCCCATGCCTTTCAAAGAGAGTGAAATGATGGGTTATCAGCCACATTCTTGGAGTTAATATGTTTCTTCATCTTTCAATTTGGATTCTGTGCTATTCATAGCTCTTCCCTAAGACCATTTCATTATTACCTCTTATATTTAGTTGCAATTTATCATAATATGTTGTTTTGTCCCTAAACTTAATCTCCTAATTTTAAGATCCTCTCTGATTTTTGCATATTGAAACTTGCAGAAGTCACTTTTAAGAAGTCTTTTGAAAGTCTTGCAATCCTAAAATAAATCAAGCTTGTTTGTTAGAAGTGTCATGAGTCTCCAGTCTTTACTATTAAAAAGCAGCCCTGCCTTAACGCACATTGTTATGGGTGACAAGTGACGGACAACAAGTGTAGTTTCTGGATATAAAGAGTGAAGGACTATTGGGTTAAACATTTTTAGTGGAATATACATAGATATGTATATTTAGAAACTTTGGTGAAGCCAGTATTTGTTTTTAATAACCTTTTCATTTATTTCCTTCTTTGATTAGCATTGTCTTCTGTGTTAAGAAATGTGGACTCCTGTGAGGTGCTGGAGGTTTGAATCATCTTGAAAACTTTCCAGTCTTGTCTAGTTACCACTGCAGAGACACTAAGGAATTTACCAGAAAAAGATATTTGATACAAATGATTTAAGAAATCTCAACATTTCCTGAGGCCATATCACTGGGCAACCAGTGATGAAAACTATGAATGAATTGCACACCTGGAAGATTTTTTAAGCTAACGACAGTTTCTTCAAAGATGTCAATTATTTGCCTTGGAAATTTTATAAATTGCATTTCTATGCACATCTGCCCCTAGTGCTTACCACTTGGTTTATTATTCATAATCTGCAATTCAATAAAGGCTTTGTGCTTTCATTTATCTTCAAAACCTCTGGTATGAGCCCTTATGTAAAACCTGAATGACTACTTTTTCTAAAATTTAAAGACAGCTCTGTTTAGGCAGGTTTTCTTGTGCACATATGACATTTCTGTGGCTAGTTCTGTAAGCTGGTTCTCATCCTTTTTAATACTAGTACTGGGAGATGCTTGAGGATGTTGTTTTCATCCTACTCTGTCCTAGACAATGATAACCGTTTGACTCCCCCCCCCCCAACAGCCACGGAAGATTATGGAAACTGATCTCATAGAATTTGGTTATTCACAAATGCCAGCCCAGTTTCACCCTCTACTTTAATGCAGGGGGTTATGGTTGCTATACTAAGCAAATGAAATGCATTACCATAGGTTGGGCAGAGTAACAAGTAACAGATAATTACAACAGAATAATGAAAACGGTTCTCCAGAGAAGTGAGAGAGGCAGGATTAGTAACCAAAGTGCAGCCTAAGGCATGTCTCAGAATTTTCCCTCAGCAGGATAGGATTTGGTTTGGACTGGTCTGTCTGCCTGGGAGCTAGCCAAGCGGTGACCAAAAAAAAATCTCGGATAGTTTCCCGTAAGATAATCCCAAACTGGCTTAGAGTGAAGGTGCTCAGCAGCATGTAGACAACTGGCGGGTGAAACCAGACTGCCCACTCCAGCGCCATGTCTTTTTTCCCCCCCGCCTTTTTTTTTCTTCAGACAGGGTCTCACTCTGTCACCTAGGCTGGTGCAGTGGTGCCATTCCAGCTTACCGTAGCCTCGACCTCCTGGGCTCAAATGATCTGCCCACCTTGGCCTCCCAAAGTGCTGGGACTACAGGTGTGAGCCACCACACCTGGCCGATTTCTGCTGCTTAAACCTCTGCTGGAAGTGCTCTCTTTAAAAAGGCAAAAAAAGCAAAATCCTCCTAAATATTATCCCAAAAGTTTCTCAAATATAATAGTAGAGAATGAATATCCATGACAATTTTGTCCATCTACCTAGACACAGTGAATTATTTCACAAGTAACATATGAATGTATTTTCTATTGTGAAGAAATGTAAACATTTAAGTAAAAGGATCTAGCTGCACTTCAGTCCCTAATCCCACTCATCTCCCCAAACCCATCCATCTTAGTATTATGGGACATAGCCTAGATTTTTTTTCTGTGCATTTATACACGTGAACAAGTATAATTTCAGGGGGTCTTTCATCCTTTAACACAAATGGAATCGTATTGTAGTTTTCTGCAATTCCCCTACCATATAAAGATGTGTTTCCAGGTCAGTACACGTAGAGATATATTTCATTCCTTTTTATTATGCTGACTTTTGCTTGCAAGTTGCTTTGGCAAATTAATGTGTCAGACACATCAAGGCTAACAAATTAATAGAAACATCCAGTATTTTTCAGCTTCCTTTTTGTTTTTAGAGAGAGGGTCTTGCTCTGTTGCCCAGGCTTACTGCATCAGCTTACCTTAAATAGGGATTTTCTAAAGTACTGCTATTTGATGACAATTTTCTTCTGAACCCATTTTACTAAGGAAAAAATCTTTCCCACAGTTTTACATTTAAATTTTTTTTTTTTTTTTTTTTGGCCAGGCACGGTGGCTTATGCCTGTAATCCCGCACTTCGGGAGGCCAAAGTGGGAGGATCACTTGAGGCCAGGAGTTCAAGACCAGCCTAGGCAACATGGTGAAAACCCATCTCTACTAAAAAATACAAAAATTAGCTGGACGTGGTGGCATGCATCCATAGTCCCAGCTACTCTGGAGGCTGAGGCAGGACATTCGCTTGAACCTGGGAGTCAGAGGTTGCACTGAGCTGAGATTACACCACTGCACTCCAGCCTGGGCAACAGAGACTCTTTGAGACAGAGATTCTGTCCCTCACCCCCCAGAAAAAAGAAAAAAGAAAAAGAAAATTGAAGAGATGGGGTGGGGGTGAGGTCTCACCATGTTGCCCGGAACTCCTGGCCTCAAGTGATCTGCTCATCTTGGCCTCCCAAATTGCTGGGATTACAGGCATGAGTCACCACACCTGGCCGGTTTGACATTCTTTTAAGTTGAATTTTCATGACTTGCTTTGAAAACTGTTTCATTTGATATTTTTGCTGGGTTTAAATGTTATAAATATAGCATGGTCATCTGAAACAGTGCTTTGCTATTTTTTCTATATTTTATTTCCACTTTTCAGAATATGTCACCCTTGGCAAAACTGATGAAACAGTTACATTGGTAATTCTCCACCACCTACCCCTTAAAAATCTTTTAATTTCAAGGTCCTCCAATAACTGCAGCAGCAACAATTAAAACTCCCACTGAAAATAAGTGATCTGTCTTAGCCAGGCGCGGTGGCGTACGCATGTAGTCCCAGCTACTCAGAAGACAGGCTGGAGGACCGCTTAAGCCCGGAAGTTTGAGGCTGCAGTGAGCTACGTTGGTGCCACTGCACTCCAGCCTGGGTGACAGAGTGAAACCCTGTCTCTAAAAGAAAAAAAAATAAGTTATCAAAAAAAAGTAGAGTGGAATTAATTTTATGATGAGTAGAGGGAGGGAACTCAGGTGAGAAAAAGAATCCAGTTTTGGGGGACAGAAAAGGAAGAGTACTGCCTCAGATTTTGTTGGGAAAATCTGCAGGAAAATATGTTGGAAAAGAGAGGAGGATAAAATGTAGCTGTGAAACTGATCTCCCTAAGCCAGAGCAGTGCAATGATAGGTTTTTAAGGAGATATTTTCCTTGAAATCACTTTCTTAGGCTCTCATTATGTGACTGTAGAATTTCTGCTGTAATTGGCTGGGTGTGGTGGCTCACGCCTGTAATCCCAGCACTTTGAGAGACTGAGGTGGGTGGATCACTTGAGATCAAGAGTTCGAGACCAGCCTGGCCAACATGGTGAAACCATGTCTCTACTAAAAATGCAAAAATTAGCTGGATGTGGTGGCACAGGCCTGTAATCCCAGCTATTCGGGAGACTGAGGCAGGAGAATCGCTTGAACCCGGGAGGCTGAGGTGGCAGTGAGCCGAGTTTGCACCACTGTACTCCAGCCTGAGCGACAAAGACTCTGTCTCAAAAAAATAAAAAAATAAAATAAAAAAGCTGCTGTAATTTCTACTCTTTGGAAAAGTATTTTTTCGGGGGTGGGGGACTCCCTGTGTTGCCCAGGCTGGCCTCGAACTGCTGGGCTTAAGTGTTCCTCCTGCCTTGGCCTCCTAAAGTATCTGGGACGACAGGCATGTGCCACCACACTCAGCTCAGTAAGTGCATTATGAGATGTTCTATGTTTACCAGTTTAGCTTAGGAATGCAATCTTTAACTTTGAAGTTGGAAGAATTTCACCTTTCAGCCTTTCAAGTAAAATGCTTTATATTTCTTGCTTGTCTAAAGAAACCACGTTAAACCCAAACTAAAAATCTAATAATTAATTTGAGAAGTAGTATAAATCTGTGTGTGTGTGTTGCAGAGGACGTTTTTCCTTGTATTGTAAATTGACAATATATAATTATGTATGTGTGTGCAAGTGCATGTGTGTGTTAAAGCAAGTAACTACTATTTGAAAACGAGAGTAAAATTTTGTTGAAGAGGAACCATCCAATGCACAGCTGAGACTAGAGGTAAAAATGCCTTAATGTTTAATGTTAACATTAAAAGGAAAGGAAAGGAGAGAGTTATTAAAAGTATCAAGTGGCCTATTTAAATGGTGTATCGATTTTCAAAAGAGTTATTGCTCAATTTAGATTGTAATCAGTCAGGTGGCTTCAGGAATGTGGCTTTACACCGCACCCCTCAAAATAGTCACAAGGTGGGTTACGCCACACATCTTCGTTTTTAAGAATCCAATGTTTTTTGAAAAAATTGTGCTTTCATGTGTCAGGCATCAGTGCCTAATATGTCTCTGTGGGGAGATGTGAGGTTAGCAGGCGGCACAGGGAAGCCTGTTGAGACAGGTGCTTAAGCAACACGGCAGGGCACAGGGAGCGCTGCAGAGGCGCTGGGGAGGTGGGCTGGGCCCTGCCAAGACAGGTGAAAGCAGGTGGATAGGACTAGGGCACCCGTTTCATCATAGTTTAAAGACAAATAGTGTTTTATTTTAATTTTTAAATAATTGAGTCTGGCTGTGTTGCCCAGGCTGCAGTTCAGTGACTATTCATAGGGGCTATCATAGCCCACTACAGTCTGGAGATCCTGGGCTCAAGCCATCCTCCCACCTCAGTCTCCCGAGCAGCTGGGACTATGAGCACTTTGTCCTCTGTCCCTCCCTCTACTTTCCCCATCTTCTAAGGCAGCTATTCCCAACTTTTGGTGGTTTTCTGAGGTGCTATGTTTACCTCCATGTCTCTAAACAATAGGCCTCTATTGCCACTTCTTGACTCTTGATTCTTGTGTTGACTTCCTACCACCCCTGAACTACTTCTGTGCCCTAGCCTCCCAATAGAGTTAAATTGAATTTTGTTTAGCCCAATATTCAGTGTTCACATTATAGTGACTGTGTAAGGGCTGTTCTTATCAACTGAGCTGTATAATATTTCTTTATTTTTATTTATCTTTTTAAATTATTTTTTTTTTGAGGCAGGGTCTTGCTCTGTTGCCCAGGCTAGAATTCAGTGGCGCAATCAGGGCTCACTGCAACCTTGACCTCCTGGGCCCAAGTGATCCTCCTTGCCTCATTGTCTGATTTTTTTTTTTTTTTTTTTTCTGGGGGACAGAATCTTGCTCTGGTCACCCAGGCTGGTGTGCAGCAGCATAATCTCAGCTCACTGCAACCTCCACCTCCTGGGTTTAAGCAATTCTCCTGCCTAAGCCTCCTGAGTAGCTAGGATTACAGGCTTGTACCACCACGCCCAGCTAATTTTTATATTTTTAGTAGAGATGGAGTTTCACTATATTGGCCAGGTTGGCCTCAAACTCCTGGCCTCAAGTGATCTAACCGCCTTGGCCTCCCAAAGTGCTGGGATTACAGGTGTGAGCCACTGTGCCCGGCCCGAGCTGTGTAATATTTCTTTTTCCACACAAGTTCTTTTTGTTTTTCCCAGAGATTTTGTTTTCCATGTTGTTTACTAATTCACCCTAAACTATGCCCCTCCAAATGCTTAGTATGTAAGGTATTTTATCACTGTCATCTTCTCAGAGCCATTTGTCCTGGAGTTTCTGGCCAGCTGTGCCCAGCACACAAACTTCATCCTGAATGACACTTTCCTCCATGCACCCCATGGGGCAATTCCTCTCCTATGTGTCTTGTGTTTCCCTCTTTCTTGATAAACTGTCTCCTTTCATTGGTGCTCATCCCCCGGTAGCTTTCTGGAAGTGTGCACAGGCAGTAGACATCCGAAAATGCTTTTGTTCTTCATTTACCCTCAATTGATAGTTTGGCTGGATATAGAATCCTTGGTTGAAAACATTTTTCCTCTGGAATTTGAAAACATTGCTTCATCACTCCCAGTATTGTTGTGAGAAGTCTAAAGCTTGTTGTAACCTTTCTTTCTTTGTGATCTCTTTGTGTTCTAAAATGTCACCATTATGAAAGTTAGGCGAGTCTGTTTTCATCTACTGTACTGGGAACTTGATGTGATGGGGCATCTGATGTGGTACTGCATGTCCTGCAGTCCTGGGAAAGCTTCTGGAATTATTTTTTTCCCCTCCTTTCTGTTTTCTCAGGAACTCCATAATTATTCAGGTGTTGCATCTCCTGGACTGATCCTCTCATTTTATCTTTTCTTCTCTATTTTCCATCTCTCACTTTTTGTTCCACTTCCAAATTTTCTGTTTTAAAATTTCTGTTATCATGTTTTTATTTTCCAAGTCCTTTTCTTGGCCCCAGATATTCCTTGTTAAAAAAAAAAAAATAGTATCCGATTTTGTTTCCTAGTTACAATATATGTTTGGAATCTCTGAGGATATGAATGGTATCATTTTGTTAGGTTGTTGTCTGCCTGCATAGTCTCTGTTAGCTTTTTTCTCATTTGTTGTTTTGGACTCTCTGTGGGGTTGAGGCTGTCCATGGATTTCTGGTGATTCCTGGTTACCTGCACATATTTAAGAGCTGGGGGGAAGCTCTGTCAGTCAATGTGTCTAAGTCAGCGGTGTGCTTCTGTAAGAATTAGCAGGCTGTGGGGTTCCCCAGAGAATTCCTCCAGCCTGGGGGTAAGGCTGTGGGCCACTGACATCCTGGGAGCTGAGTGGGGAAGAGGGCTAGTGTGAGGTGGGGGGAGGCGGGTGTCCCAGCCTTCCATGTGAATTTGCCTTTAAAGTTTTCCCGTTTTCAGTTGGGTAGCCCTGCCCATGGCTGGGCTTGGCGTTCCCCAATTCAGAGACTATCTATTTTACCTTCTTCTGGAGAAAAGGCTTACAGGTTCCTGCTGGGGTAGGGGAAGGACTGGCACTCTTAGCTGCTTCTTAAATTTTCTTTCTTTCTTTCTTTTTTTCCTTTGAGATGGAGTTTGACTCTATCGCCCAGGCTGGAGTGCAGTGGCATGATTTTGGCTCACTCTCACCTCCACCTCCCAGGTTGAAGCGATGCTCCTGCCTCAGTCTCCTGAGTAGCTGGGATTACAGGCATGTGCCACCACACCCGGCTAATTTTTGTATTTTTTTTTTTTTTTTTTAAGCAGAGATGGGGTTTTACCATGTTTGCCAGGCTGGTCTTATACTCCTGCCTCAAGTGATCTGCCCACCTCAGTCTCCCAAAGTATTGGGATTATGGGCATGAGCCACCATGCCTGGCCTTCTTCCCCTTTTTAATTAAGAATTATGGCTGAGGCTGGGCGCGGTGGTTTAAGCCTGTAATCCCAGCACTTTGGGAGGCTGAGACGGGCGGATTATGAGGTCAGGAGACCGAGACCATCCTGGCTAACACGGTGAAACCCCGTCTCTACTAAAAAAAAAAAAAAAAAAAAAAAAATAGCTGGGCAAGGTGGCGGGCGCCTGTAGTCCCAGCTACTCAGAAGGCTGAGGCAGGAGAATGGCGTAAATCCGGGAGGCAGAGCTTGCAGTGAGCTGAGATCTGGCCACTGCACTCCAGCCTGGGTGACAGAGCGAGACTCTGGCTCTTAAAAAAAAAAAAAAAAAAAAAAAAAAAAAAGGATTATGGCTGAGCGCAGGGACTCACACCTCACAACTGTAATCCCAGTACTTTGGGAGGCCAAGGTAGGTGGATCACCTGAGGTCAGGAGTTGGAGCCCAGCCTGGCCAACATGGTGAAAACCCATTTCTACTAAAACTACAAAAAAATCAGCCAGGGGTGGTGGCGGGCACCTGTAATCCCAGTTACTCTGGAGGCTGAGGCAGGAGAATCCCTTGAACCCGGGGTATGGAGGTTGCAGTGAGCCAAGATCGCAGGACTGCACTCCAGCCTGGGCGACAGAGACTCTGTCTCAAAAAAATACACACACACACACACACACACACACACACACACACACACACATATCTTGTGAGCAGTATTGCCTGTGCATAGGCATTCACTAAGCTTCTGTCCTGTGGTGAGCACCGCTGGAGGAAGTGTGGGAAAGGAGGGAGCTCCTCCTTCCTCTGGGACAGGCAGCAAGGACCATCTGTCTGAGGAGGCTAAGGCCATGCTCTGCACAGTGATACATCAAGAGGCTGTAAAAGGACTGAAAGGACAGGCATCACTCGGGAAACTTTTATATTCTCCTACTTGGATGTTGTTCTCATTGCCCGGTGAAGGCAATGAGAAGGATTGGGGTGGCCGAAATACGTGATTCTTAGCTTCTGTTGTGGTTGATTTTAAATGTTTAAATCTTCTCGCTGCACAAGTGAAATAAAGCCCCAAACTGTTGCCCACCACAGAAACTGACTCAGGCAACACATGCAGAGTTCCCTGGAGCAGTGGGCACTGGGCACTTACAAGTTAGGAAGGACCCCAGGGCGCTGCATTCTGGAGCTTATCAACACAGTGGCTAATTAAAATCACAAATATGGCCGGGTGTGGTGGCTCATGCCTGGAATCCCAGCACTTTGGGAGGCCGAGGGGGATGGATCATTTGAGGTCAGGAGTTCGAGACTGGCATGGCCAACATGTTGAAATCCCGTCTCTACTAAAAATAACAAAAATTAGCTGGGCATGGTGGTAGGTGCCTGTAGTCCCAGCTACTTGGGAGGCTGAGGCATGAAAATAGCTTGAACTCGGAAGGTGGAGGTTGCAGTGAGCTGAGAGTGTGCCACTGTACTCCAGCCTGGGAGAGAGAGCAGGACTCTGTCTCAATAAATAAATAAATAAATAAAATCACAAACACATTAGACATGGACATCTGGAGACTTCCTCATCTGGACAGAGACATGCAACTTTCAATAGCAGCTCTTCCGTGTGCATTCAATTTCCCATGCATACTTCTCCACTCCAAAATTACTAACATATTTTCTCTTATAGGTTTCATTTTCATTAGTTTTTGTTTGTTTGTTTGGTTGGTTTTTTTTTTGAGACAGAGTCTCGCTCTGTTGCCCAGGCTAGAGTGCAGTGGCCAGATACAAGCTCACTGCAAGCTCCGCCTCCCGGGTTTACACCATTCTCCTGCCTCAGCCTCCCAAGTAGCTGGGACTATAGGCGCCTGCCACCTCGCCCGGCTAGTTTTTTGTATTTTTAGTAGAGACGGGGTTTCACCGTGTTAGCCAGGATGGTCTTGATCTCCTGACCTCGTGATCTGCCCGTCTCGGCCTCCCATAGTGCTGGGATTACAGGCTTGAGCCATCGCACCTGGCCTGTTTGTTTGTTTTTTAAAAAGACAGGGGTCTTGTTATGTTGCCCAGGCTGGTCTCAAACTCCCGGGCTCAAGGGATCATCCTGCCTTGGCCTCCCGATAGGTAGGACTACAAGCTCATGCCACTGCTGGTGTAAAAATTTTTTTTTTATTAAAAAAAAATATTTTTAGGCCAGGTGCGAGTGGCTCATGCCTCTAATCCCAGCACTTTGGAGGCTGAGGCAAGAGGGTCACTTGTGCCCAGGAGTTCAAGATCAGCCTGGATAACATAGTGAGATCCTGTCTCTACAAACAAAATAACCAGATGTGGCTGTGTGTGCCCATGTTTCACTATGTTGCCCAGGCTAGAGTGCAGTGGTGCCATCACCACTCACTGCAGCCTCCACCTCCTGGGCTCAAGTGATCCTTCTGCCTCAGCCTCCTGAGTAACTGGGACTACAGCCATGTGCCACCAGTTTATCCAGCTGTGGTTCTTAAAAAAAAAAAAAAAGCCATTCCTTTTCCTTTCTGATTTGAAGTAACATCCTTGTCACAAATTAAACTCACCTGGGTTTAAAAAATACTGCATATTCCCAGACCCCACCCAAGCACCAGAATCTCTGGGAAGGGGACTCCAACCTTATTTGGAATCCAGTGCCTTAGAGACTTGCTACCCAGTCTGCCAAGGACCAGAAGCATCAGCGTAACCTGGGAGTGAGACAGAAGTTAAAAGTTTCAGTACCCACCCAGGTCTGCTGAATTCGAAACTGAGTGGAACCCAGCCATGGGTGCCTTCACGAGACCTCTGGGTGACTCCGTTGCTGGCTGCCAGTTGAGAATCCCCTATTGAGGCCTGAGTATACAATGGGGTGATTCTGCTGACAGGTCCACAGTGGCTATGGGGACCATGGGGATGATGGATATGTCCTGACAGTCCTGACGGGAGCAGTGATGTAGGCATGGTGTGTAACTTACTTTCTCCAGCTCTGTTTTCCTGTCTGCTGTCAGGAGACTTGCTCATAGATTTGCGTGAATATGACACACAGATGACCGGCTGGGAAGTGATAGCACTCTTCCACACACCAGAAAGGGCTGAGGGCTCCTCGCTTGGAGAGCACTGAAGGTGGGTCCCAGCAGGAGCCTCTCCCATGGCTGCTCCGCTCCCCTCTCTCTTTCTAGGGCTGACCTTGGCAGAGGTCACCCTGTCCCAGGACTGAGGCACTGGCTGTTCTGGAGGCCTTAGGGAAACGGGTTTCTTCGTTTTCAAGGTTCTGCTGAAGGGGTGGGGCTGCCGGGGGTGCGCAGTGCGTTCGGAAGCTGGCTCTGCTGATGATCCTATTCCCATTCTTCATTGCTGCCGGGATTCCCATCACCGGAGCAGGGAGGCCCCAGCTGCTCAGATCTTCCCGGGTGAGCCCTCAGGATGCTGCAGTGACCCGGCCAGGGCCCTCCGCGGGGAGGCCGATGAATAGTGGAGTCGCACCAGCCCAGAGAGCCAAATGCCACCATGCTTGATGCCCGGGGGCTGCACGAGCCCAGAGGAGCGGCCTGATCAGCGCGGGAAGCCGAGTGGGCTTGCTGCTGCTGGGATGTAAGTCTCAGGTGGGACCTCCTTGTCGCCATCTGGAGTGGAAATCAGAGGCTCCACCTTCCAGCCTCGGCCATCTGATTTCTCAGCATGGTTTCAACGTGGGTGGCCTCGGGCTGGGTTCCAGGCCCACCGCGGGGGGCAAGGCCCTCCCACACCAGAATCTCTCCCCTCTAGGGTGAGCTGGGGTACCAGGCTCCAGGATCCCACCATAGGTTCCCACTACATCAACGTTTCTCCTACCTGTTTGTCATAGATCCCCTGAGTGCTTGTTAAACTACAGACTCTCTGGCCCTTTCTATGAAGACCTGCTAGGGCCTTGGGGGTCGGACCTGAGAAACGGGCATAACAGGTGCTTCTGTAACTCCTCTCAGTGAAGTGGGAACCCCTAGTTCCTGGGTGCCAGGGAGCTTTAGACCAGTGGGAAAGGGCGGGACTCATGGAGGTCTGCGAGTGAGAAATGCCCTCGTGGACTTGATTACTCCCGCCGACGGTCTCCTCTGCCCCTCCCAGGGTGACTCACAGGAGGCTTTCTTGCTCACCCTGTCTGAGTTTCTTGGAAACAGGGCAGATTTTTTTTTTTTTTTTTTTTTTTTTTTCTGCCAACACTGGGGCCCCACCCTGAGCTGCAGGGATCACAACGAGATTACAACACCTACTTTCTGATGACACCTACAGGGGTGGTTGCGGTCATCTCCCGCCTCTGAGCCCTGCCATAGGAGGTTAAGGCTTGAGTGAGACGCAAGGCGGGACCAAAGCTCCCCCGGCTTGGGAGGAGGGCACTGGCCCGCCGTCTGTGGATCCTTCCAGAAACACTGGCTCTCCTGGAGGGGAGGGGAGGCCTGGGGCAGAAACACTGGAAGAGTTTGTTAGAAAGTGTTTCCCTCTGGGGGTGGGGCGGGCCTGGCGCTCCCCAGCACGTGCGCGCGGTACCTGGAGAAGGTCCTGCTGGGACGCCTTTCCTTCCTGCCGCGCCCCGAGGTTGCCCGGCCGCTCCCTCCCGCGTCAGCGCATTTCCCACGGTTCTGGGGGAGCTGGGGCGGGGCGGGGGCAGCTGCGCCTGCAAGGTGGACGCGGCCTACGGGGCGTCCCCCAGTTCCCCGCCCTGGCTCCCGCCCCCGCGCCCTGGGCCTGGGACACGCGGCCAGCGGGGGGCGCCTGCGGCCGCTCCTCCTTCCCCGCCCGCGGTGAGCGTCGGGCCAGCCCGCGGCCACTGGGGCGGTCACTCGGGCGGCGGTGGAGCGGGAGCGCGCGGCAGGTGAGCGCGGGGCGCAGAGGAGCGCGGCGGGCGGGCCGGGGATGCGCCCGGGGTCGGGGGATGCCAGTGGCCGGTGCCCCGCGCCGCGCGGTCCCCACACAGACGGGCGGGTGGCCCCTCTCCCGGCCCGCCCTTCCCCGGCCTCGCGGGCGCCCGGCGGTGGCGGCTTCTGCCCGGGTGGGTCGGGAATGCTCCGAGACCCTCCCTCGGGCCACGACCTCCTCCCTTAGGCACGGCCGGCTGGGAGACACTTCCCAGACGCTGCCCCAGCAGGAGCCCGCTTTCGGATGACAAGACTGAGACCCGAGGGAGGCCTCCCGGCCCCAGACCCCTGCGGTGGAGCCCGGCTGGCTTAGGGCGCAGAGCAGGGCTGGCTCCGGGCGGCGGGGCCTGTTGGAAGCAAACACTGCACAGGGTAGCAGCCTCTGTGGGCGCAGGACCGGGCTGTGGGTCTGCAGCGCTTCCGCCAGAGCCAGTAGAGAGCAGGACCCCTCCGTGGCCAAAGAGGACCAGGGTCCATGGGAGAGTGAGCCAGGCCCGGCCCTCGCCTCGGATCCCAACCTGGGAACCCAACGCCTCGCACATGAGGAAGTGACAATGGGAGCCGACCCCTGTTGGGAGAGAGAGGCTGGAGCCTCTTCATGGATTGGAGTGGTTCCCTCTCCTGGTTTATGTCTCAGGTCCCCTCCCTCAAAGGCCAGGAACTCCTTTCTGAGTCCCGGCGCTGAAGCTGGAAATGATCGCGTGGGCGCCATGAACAGAAGTAGAGCCCTTAAAATGAGGAACAGGATACCCTGTGTGGTCGGCTGAAGCCCCCTCGGGCCCGTCCAGAGTGATGCTCCAGAGATTGATTGATTGAATGAATGAATGAATGAATGACCAACAGGACTGTAGTGGACTCTGGGTGAGGCCACAGCTGTGGGGACTTAGGCAGAGGCTTTGGGCCCTGAGAGGAGGGGGTTCTGGGGTTCAGTGAATGCCTTCAAACATGGGCAGGTGCCCTTGTAGAAGGGAGTTTGTGGGCTGTGGAGCTGGGGGCAGGCTGTGGGGAGGGGGTCAGACTCCAGGTTTATGGGGGGACCCCACGGAAGTGGCTGACTGGGCCTGGGTAGAGGGGTGAGAACCCTCTTCCCCACTATCTGGTGAGTTGAGTCCATATGCGGAGGCAGGATTTTTTTTTTTCTTGAAACCGGGCCTTGCTCTGTCCTCCAGGCTGAAGTGCAATGGCACAATCATGGCTCAGTGCAGCCTCCACCTCCCAGGCTCAGGTGATCCTCCCACCTCAGCTTCCCTAGTAGCAGCTGTGATTACAGGTGTGCGCCACCATGCCCGGCTAATTTATTGATTTTTTTTTTTTTTTTGTAGACACATGGTCTCACTATGTTGTCCAGGCTAGTCTTGAACTCCTGAGCTCAAGTGATCCTCCTGCCTCAGTCTCCCAAAGTGCTGAGATTACAGGTGTGAGCCACCATACCCATCCTTCCTTTCTTTTTTTTCTTTTCTTTGACTCCTGATTTTATGATTGAGTTTCTTCTCCATCTGAAGCTGTCTTCTGTGGCTGGGAGCCTGGCCTCACAGGACCAGGTCTTCTAAAGCTGCCTCCCCGCTGCTCGGTATTTGGGATCGCCAGGTGCTGGGTCCTTTTCCTTCAGCGGCCACACAGGCCCTGAGTGCCCCTGGGCTTAAAAGAATGGGTACTTTTGGGCTTTTTACAGAGGGGAGCAGGGAGAGGTGAGGCCTGCTGGGCCCTCCCAGGGAGCCTTCCAATTTCCAAGGCCCTTGCAAAGCCCCTGCGTGTCCCTTGTGTCTTTAATCATAAGTCAGCCAGGACCCCAACGACCAGCCCATTCGCAGGTGAGAGAGCTGAGGTCCTCACAGGTCTGGTAGCAAGGAGCTGGGCTCTTCTGATGTGGTCTTGGTGGAGCCTGTTTGCATCCACATCAGTGAGCCTGAGCCCCACCCCCGAATGCAGAGTCAAGTGGGCCTGGTGAGTGCCCCACGGCGGGCAGCACACATTCCCTGCCCTTGCCCTGCCCACCTCTTCCTCTTCCCATTCCTACCCTGTACCTAGAGTTGCCCTGGGGCTTTGCTCCTAACCCCTACCTCTTGGAGCCCCCTTCTTGATGGGCACAAAGGAATGTTGCTGATGGAGAGGGGCTTATGTCTCCTCCTTCTCATCCCTGGCTGAATCCAGCAAGGGGTGGCCTGTGTCTGGGCAGGAGGCAGAGAGGTGAGTTAGGTGTGGGCCCTGCCGTGGCCAGTAGGGGAGACGGAGTGGATGCACTTTGACCCCAAACACTCACACTGCAGGCAGGCCAGGCTGTGCTTTTGTGCATTGAAGGGTAAGGAGGGACCGTTACTTTTTACAGATACCCTGTACAAAAATTTAGGGTATCTTTGGGGGAGTTTGTGGACAGATCATTTTCTTATTTAGTCATGCTTTCTGTGTTTTCAAAATTGCCAGCAATGAGGAAGAAAAGCAAAACTTTATTCCCTTTGTGTTTGCTCTGGTAAATTTTCAGGAGCAGTTCTGCTGCTTCTGAATCTTAGAATTGGGTTTGCAGATGAGGTCTGGAGGCTGATGCCAATTTCTGAATTTGACAGGACAACACATGGTGAGGCTCCAGGATGTTGAGGTATTTCAGTACACATTAGCCTCACAGCCTAACAGAATGGCCTGGGACTCAGGTGGATGATGCCCTGTTGGTCGGTGGCAGAGCTTCTTGCTGGCATGTCACCTCTTCCACTGTGTGTCTGCTGGGATCTGTGGCTCATGGTGGTTGGGAAGCTACCTGGGTCCTGCCTCCTCTTCCCAGAGGTACAGACTGTGTGTGGCCCCTTTGAGTGCTTTCTGCTCTCTGCATAAGAACCTGCACCATTCCCACCTCCCAGGCCTTGCCCTTTGCTGCGCCTTCTTCCTGTAACCCTTCCAGTATGGTCCTATTGTGTGTCTTAGCAAGTACTCAGGCTCTGGCCTGGCGCAGTGGCTCACGCCTGTAATCCTAGGCCTTTAGGAGGCTGAGGCAGGCAGATCACTTGAAGTCAGGAATTTGAGACCAGCCTGGCCAACATGATGAAACCCCGTCTCTACTAAAAATACAAAAATTAGCTGGGCATGGTGGTGGGTGCCTGTAATCCCAGCTACTCGGGAGGCTGAGGCAGGAGAATCTCTTGAGCCTGGAAGGCGGAGGTTGCAGTGAACCGCAATTGCACTACTGTACTCCAGCTTGCTCTGGGTGACAGAGCAAGACTCTGTCTCAAACAACAACAACAACAACAACAACAACAAAAAACCAAAGTACTCAGGCCCTTCTTAGACAGTTGACCTCATGGGTTCCCCCTGAGCCCTGGTCTGTGGGTTAGGGATGTGGCCTGCGGGCAATTATGACTTCAGGCTCTGCCTTTTGGACCTGGACATTTGGGCCTGGACTATACTGTAAGGGGAGAACATGGCAGGCGCTGCTGGCCCCAGCCCTCTGAGGCCCTCATTATCACCCAGTTTGCCAGGAGGTGGGGGGGCTCCTTTGCAGGTGAGCACATTCTTTCTCTGGAAATAGCTACGTGGGGCCCTGCTGGGTGGGGGTGGTGGGCATCTGGCCAGGGCCATTGCCAGGCGTGGGGAGCAGGCAGCCTGAGGCCCAGCCCATGTGTGCACAGAGTGCTCCTTCAGTTAATGACCACCTGCTGAGTGAGGCGCCTTGAGCAGCCGTTTGCAGAGGGAGCCCCTGTTCAGTTAACAACAAAGGTCTTTCTTTGGAAACTCTTGGGCCTGGGAGACAAGAGCAGCACAAGCTCTAAAGAGAGTCCCCCCGGCTTGAGTCCCACCTCAATGTTTGGTAGCTGTGTGATTTTGGGCAAGTGCTTCAACCCCTCTGAGCCTTCAGTTTCTCACTTATAAAATGTGGACAGTAAGAGTACTTATCTCAAGGCCAGGCGTGGTAGCTCAAGCCTGTAATCCCAGCACTTTGGGAGGCCGAGACGGGTGGATCACGAGGTCAGTAGATCGAGACCATCCTGGCTAACACGGTGAAACCCCGTCTCTACTAAAAAATACAAAAAAAAAAAAAACAAACTAGCAGGGCAAGGTGGCAGGTGCCTGTAGTCCCAGCTACTCGGGAGGCTGAGGCAGGAGAATGGCGTAAACCCGGGAGGCGGAGCTTGCAGTGAGCTGAGATCCGGCCACTGCACCCCAGCCTGGGCGACAGAGTGAGACTGCGTCTCAAAAAAAAAAAAAAAAAAAAAAAAAAAGGAGTGCTTATCTCAAAGGCCAAGGATTTAACCTCCAGGTTAAAGGACACTGAAGAGAGGTGACAACAAAATGAATTGGCCGGGCGAGGTGGCTCACGCCTGTAATTCCAGCACATTGGGAGGCCGAGGCGGTGGATCACTTGAGCTCAGGAGTTCGTGACCAGCCCGGCCAACATGGTGAAACCCCATCTCTGCTAAAAATACAAAAAATTAGCCGGGCATGGTAGCTCGTACCTGTAGTCCCAGCTACTTGGGAGGCTGAGGCAGGAGAATCGCTTGAACCTGGGAGGCAGAGGTTGCAGTGAGCCGAGATCACTATACTGCACTCCAGTCTGGGGGGCAAAGCAAGACTCCATCTCAAAAAAAAAAAAAAACATAAAACCTAAAATGTAGTATGTGGTCAGGTGCAGTGGCTCACACCTTTAATCCTAGCACTTTGGGAGATTGAGGTAGGTGGATCACTTGAGGTCAGGAGTTTGAGACCAGCCTGGACAATGTGGTGAAACTCTGTCTCTATTTTTAAAAATAAACAATTTTAAAACAAGTAAAATTAAATTTTAAAAATGCACTATGTGAGCATACGGTGGGAAAAAAGGTATAAAGTGCATTATTGAGACGGTTGATAAAATTGGGTATGGGCTGTAAAGTATTATATCAACATTAAATGAACAGATAACTGTTTATCTGAGCCCTTGTTCTTAGGAAATTTGCAAGGCTAAAGGGGCACAGTGTAGGTAACCCACTCGCAAATATTAAAGAGAAACAAATGTATAGATATCTAATAGGAGGCGGCAAAATGGTTCAAATAGGCAAATCTGGATTAAAAAGTATAGAATTCTTTGTACTTATCACTTTTCTGAAAGTTTTTTGAAAGTATTTAAAATATAGCTTTAAGAAATGCCTGTCTTGCTGGTGAGGTGGCTTACACCTGTAATCCCAGCACTTTGGGAGGCCAAGGTGGGAGGAACGCTTTCGGCCAGGAGTCTGAGACTAGCTTGAGCAATATGGCAAGATTCTGTTTCTTCTCAAAAAAAGAAACAAAAAATTGCCAGGCCTGGTGGCACACGCCTGTGGTCCCAGGTACTCCAGAGGTTGAGGCAGGAGGATCACTTGAGCCCAGGAATTCGAGGCTGCAATGAGCTGTGATAACTCTACTGCACTCTAGTTTGGGTGATAGAGCGAGACCCTGATTTAAAAAAAGAAAAAGAAAAAGAAAAAAATGCCTGTCTTATGAGACTGTGGTATGATGAAATGACATTACTTCACGGTACTTAGAACAGCCTCTGGCACTCAGTGAGCATTAGCTGTTATTGTTGCTGTCGCTTTTTGTTATCTTTAGTATGGGCAACGTATGTACCATCTCCTGTTGCCATGATCCTGGGGGTCAGGCCTTGTTTCTCCACTTTACAGATGACACAGTTGAAGCCCAGAGAGGTGAAGTGGCTTGCTCAGGACCACACTGCAGAGTCCAGCGCCGTGAGAGGAGGACTGCAGAAGTGCTTAAAGTTTATTTTGAATTAATCATCAACATTTGAAAACCACAAGATTTTTACATAAAGCCCAGATTTCTAGTTTCTTTTGCCAACTTAGGCCTGTACCCCTGGCCATGTTGCTGCGTGGCAGCTACTGGTGGAAGCTCAGCAGGGTGGCGCCTCACCCAGGGCTCGGGCCTCCAGTGTGCCCCAGTCCCCACGTAGCCGGCCAGCCTTGCCTGTCATTGCCCCCGCCTGGCCTCCGGGGGCTCTGAGTTCACTGTCCTGGGAAGTGATTGCAGGGTGCTGGGCCACAAAGCTTGGGTTCTCCCCTTCCCCGACCTGCTCCCCCACGCAGAGGGTACAGCATTGCACTGCCTTGACTCAGCCAGTATTTGAGCACCTGGTGTTTGTGGGCAATGGCCGGGGGCTTCAGGCGAGGAGGAAGAGGAGCTGAAGCTTTGGGGCTCCAGCCTGCTCTCCTGTCACAGTCCCAGGCCTCTGTCCATCCCTCCTGCAGCCTCAACCGTGTGCCTGGCCCTGAAGAAGGGGTGCAGGGTGGCTCGCTGACCACGCCTTGAGGAGGGTGCAGGAGGAGCCCCCGAGCTGCTGTTTTTGTCCTCGTTGGGTGTATGTAGGCAGGCAGTCCTTTCCCTGCGCCAAGCCTCGGTTCTTCCTCTGTGAGATGGGGCTAGACCACCTTCCTGGAGGGTGGGTGGAAGCGGCAGGAACAGGACATGTCAGTGTTGAGCAGGGCTGAGCTCTGCACACATGGCTGACAGGATGGTTTCATTCCACTGCGTGACTTCTAATGCCACTGGTCCCCCGCCAGCCTGGCTTCGGGGCTAGCAGGAATGGGTTGAATAAAGGCTGGCAATAGGCATGCCCCAGGGTGTGGGGTGGAGGCAGCCACTGGGCAGGCATTGTTTATGTGCCTGGGTAGGCATTGTTTATGTGCCTTCATAGCTGTGCCTTAAGGTCCTCATCTCACAGTGGAGGGGACAGGCTCAGTGAAGATGGCAGGAGCTCACCTTGGTGAGTTTGGTGTTCAACAGATGGGGAAACTGAGGCTCAGAGAGGTGATGTGACCCTCAGAGGTCCCCTGATCAAGCAATAGCAATGCTAGGACTAGAAGCCAGAGTTTCTGCCTCCTGGGCTCTGGGCTGCATTCCCAGGAGGAAGAAAAAGCTCATTTCTTATTTTTAAATAGTTTTCATTTTTTAAAGTACAGAAACAATTCACATTTAGGTAATGAAAGATCAGAAAATATAAGTAATAAGGTGGGGAAAAAACGTATTAATAGAATCTGACCTCGAAGTAACCCGTTAGCATATTGGTGTATATTCTTCCAGACTTTTTTTTCCCCAATATATTACAAGAAAAAAAGTTGAGCATTACAACTTCCCCTATTGTCCTCTAAGGGGAGTTCTGTCTGCCCCAGGCTTTGGGTGTGGAGTTGGGGGTCAGGGAGGTTGAAGTGTTACAGACATCAGCAGCCCAGCCTTTGACACAGGAGGTGTCCTGGGTGATTTTCTGTCCCCGTTGCAGATATTTCGGTTGTTTCCAGCATTTTTGCAGTTAGAGAGCTGCACTAAACAGCCTGTAGCTAAGTCCTTCCATGTAGTGGGACTGTTTCTTTAGGGTAAATTAAAACGAGTCCATATATTTTTCTTTCCTTTTCTTTTTTCCTTTTTCCTTCCCAAGATGGAGTCTTGCTCTGTCGTCCAGGCTGGAGTGCTGTGGCACAATCTCGGCTCACTGTAGCCTCCGCTTCCTGGGTTCAAGTGATTCTCCTGTCTCAGCCTCCTGAGTAGCTGGGAATTACAGATGTGTGCCACCGTGCCAGACTAATTTTTGTGTTTTTAGTAGAGACATAGTTTCACCATGTTGCCCAGGCTGGTCTCAAACTCCTGGCCTCAAGTGATCCACCCCTGCCTTGGCCTCCCAAAATGCTAGAATTATAGGTGTGAGCCACCGCACCCAGCCAAAAATGGGTCCATTTCTTACCTTTGTGGTGCCCTCAGGCTGGACCCAGGTTTGTGGTGGGACCGCACCTGGGAGTGTGGAGGTCTCGGGCACTGAGCGCTTTCCACTGCCCACTCTTTTGTGGTCAGAGGATGAGACAGGGAGGGGCTCCTGGGGGAGGGCTTTGCCGGGAGTGTGTTCTGCCGCCGCCGCCCAGGCTGGCACTGGAAGCCTTTAAGCTCCTGTGGTGAGGTGGGTTGAGGTGGGGGTGGCGGCGGTGGCGTCTGCTGCTACATGCTGGTGGGGCCTAGGGGGCCAGAGCCTGGAGCCTCCTTTGCTTCCAGCAGGAGGGGACCTCAGGAAGAGCTTGCATGTGTCTCTGTCTTTGTCCTTGTCTGTCTCTAACTGCCTTTCTCTGTGTGTGTGTGTGTGTCTGTCTCTCTCTCTCTCTCTCTCTCTGTCTCTGTCTGTCTCTCTCCAGTCAGGAGCAGGGCTGAGGCTGGGTCTGTGTTTCTGACCCTGAGACCTCAGGAGAGTTACCTTCCCTCTCAAGACCACACGATCCTCATCTGTAGGAAGGGGCTAAAAATGACCCCTTCGCTGTGTGAGACACGGAGGAGATGGCAGATCCCACGGTGCTTTCAGTGACAAGGTTTTGACATTTCATTATGAACAAGCCAACAGACACAGCAGCAGACAGGGCAGCGCACCAGCACACCACCCCACGCACTGCCGCCTCTGCTTCCGCAGGCTCCAGCCCGTGGCCTCTGGGAGCTGCCTCTCCTCCCACACGCAACCCCCTCCAGCCACCCTGTCACTTCATCTGTGAGAATGGTAGTCTATGTTACTAAAAGATAAGATGCTTAAAAAACACACAATGACCAAAGAACTGTTAAAATTAATAAACTAACACAGTGAAGTTGTAAAGTCAACACACAAAAATCAGTCATATTTCTTTCTGTATGTTAGCTAACTATCTGAAAAAGAAATCAAGAAGATAATCCCATTCACAATAGCCACACGAAAAAATACTTAGGAATAAATTCAGCCAACAAGGTGAAAGAGCTGTATGCTGAAATCTATAAAACAATGAACCAAGAAATGGAACAAGATACAAACAGATGGGATGTTATCCATGTTCATGGATTGGAAGAATTAATATCATGCAAATGTCCATACTACCTGAAGTTATTGAATGCAGCCTCTGTCAACATTCCAGTGACTTCTCACAGAAAAAGAAAAAACAGGGAACACACCTTTGGTTTACACCAAAAGCTATGTCTCCCTGTCCCCCGCCCCCACCTCCTGCCAAAACAAAAGAAAAAACAATTCTAAAATTCAGGTGAAACCACAAAAGACCCCAAATAGCTAAAGTGATCTTGAGCAAGAAAATCAAAGCTGAAGGCATCACACTACCTAATTTCAAAATATATTACAGAGCTACAGTAATTAAAACAGCATTGTGCTGGCATAAAAATAGACATATTGGGCTAGGCATGGTGGCTTATGCCTGTAATCCTAGCATTTTGGGAGGCTGAGGTGGGAGGATTGCTTGAGGTCAGACGTTTGCAGCTAGCCTGGGCAACATAGCAAGACCTTGTCTCTACCAAAAAAAAAAAAATTAAAAATTTGCCAAGTGTGGTGGCAGGAGCCTGTAGTCCCAGCTACTTGGGAGGCTAAGGTGGGAGGATTGCGTGAGCCTGGGAGCTTGAGGCTGCAGTGAGCTATGATTGTGCCAGTGTACACCAGCCTAGGTGACAGAATGAGCCAATTAAAAAAATATATATTTTTAAAAAATATATATAATATATATATAATTATTTTTTATACAGATAAGGCCATCCAAAGTGCTGGGATTACAGACATGAGCTACCATGCCTGGCCCATAAGACCCTGTTTCTGGGGAAAAAAAAAAAAAAAAGAGAGAGACATATCAACCAATGGAACAGGGTAGAGAGCTCAGAAATGAACCCATGAATACATTTACAGCCCAATAATTTTTTTGTTTGTTTGTTGTTCAGATAGTGTCTCACTCTGTCACCCAGCCTGGAGTACAGTGGTGCGATCTTGGCTCGCTGCAAACTCCGCTTCCCATGCTCAAGCCACGCCCCTGCTTCAGCCTCCTGAGTCACTGGGACCACAGGTACATGCCACCTTTGGCTAATTTTTGTATTTTTTGTAGAGATAGGGTTTCAACATGCTGCCCAGGCTAGTCTTGAACTGCTCAACTCAAGGGCTCTGCCTACCTCAGCCTCCCAAAGTGCTGGGATTACAGGCATGAGCCACCATGCCTGTCCACTCCACTGATTTTTTTGACAAACGTGCCAAGGACACACCATGGGAAAAGGATAGCCTCTCGGTATTGGGAAGACTGGGTATTCACATGCAGGAGGATGAAATTAGATCCTTACATGCAAAAACCAACTCAGAATGGACTGAAGACTTAAACATAAGACCTGAAACTATAGAACTACTAGAAGAAAATATAGTGAAAAAGCTATGTGATACTGTTCTGGGCAATTATTATTATTGACCCCAAAATCTCATGCAACAAAAGCAACAATAGACAAATAGGATGATGTCAAACTTAAAAGCTTCTGCATGGCAAAGAAAACAGTTTAACAGAAGAGACAACCTGTAGACTGGGAGAAAATATTTGCAAGCCAAACATCTGATGAGAAGTTAATATCCAAAATAGATAAGGAACTCAATAACAGCAACAACAACAACAAACCCAATTAAAAAATGGGCAAAGGATCTGAATAGACATTTTTCAAAAGAACCCATACAAATTACCAACAGGTATATGAAAAAATGTTCAACATTACTAATCATTAGGGAAATGCATATCAAAACCATGGTGAGGTATCACCTCACACCTGTTAGAATGGCTATTATTAAAAAGATAAGAGAAGCCAGGTGTGGTGGCTCACGCCTGTAATTCCAGCACTTTGGGAGGCTAAGGCAGGAGGATTGCTTGAGCCTGGGAGTTTGAGACCAGCCTGGGCAACACAGGGAGAACCCATCTGTACAAAAAAAAAAAAAAACAAAAAAAAAAACAAGCCAGGTGTGGCAGTGTGCACCTGTTAGTTCTAGCTAGTCAGGAGGTTGAGGTGGGAGGATCACTTGAGCCCAGAATTCAGAGGCTTCAGTGAGCTATGATCACACCACTGCACTCCAGCTGGGCAAGACCCTCTCTCAAAAAAACAAAAACAAACAAACAAACAAAAAAAGCAAAAAAAAAAAGAGAATGAGAGACAGGTGTTGGAGAAAATGTGGAGAAAAGGAAACCCTTGAGCACTGTTGGTGGGAATACAAATTAGCACAGCCATTATGGAAAACAGTAGGGCCCTCCCTTCCTTCGTGGGTACATATCCAAAGGATTTGAAAGTAGCGTGTCAAAGAGATATCTGCACTCCCATAATTATTGCAGCATTATTCATAATAGCCAAGATCTAGAAACAAGTGTCCCTTAATGGATGAAGACATACATACACAATGAGATATTATTTAGCCTTAAAAAAGAAGGAACAACATGGGTGAACCTAACGGACATTACGCTAAGTAAATAAGCCAGGCACAGAAGGACAAATACTGCACGATCTCACTTATGCGTGGAATCTAGGAAATCTAGGCTGTGTGCGGTGGCTCACGCTTGTCATCTCAGTGCTTTGGGAGGCTGAGGTGAGAAAACTGCTTGAGGCCAGTTGTTCAAAACAAGCATGGGCAACATAGCACCCCACCTCTACAAAACAAACCAAATCCAAAACACCACCACCAACAAAAAAATCCAATGGAACTCAGAAGCAGCAAGTGGAAGGGTGGTTACCAGAGGCTGTGTGTAGGTAGCGGGGGCAGGGATGGGGTGGGGAGAGGGATGTAGATAGGGAGAGGCAGTCAAAGGATAGAAAGTTTCAGTTAGGAGGAATAAGTTTCTTGAGACCTATTGCACAGCATGGTGACTACAGTTAATGTATATTTCAAAATTACTAAGAGGGTCGTTTCAAATGTCCTCACCACAAACAGTGCTAAATACTTGAGGTGATATGTTAATTAACTTCATTTCATCATTCTACATTGTATATATGTAATGTCACTTTGTATCCCATAAATATATACAATTATAGCTGATCAATTGACAATAAAATTTTAAAAACAATTATATTTTACCACACATATTGCTAAACATTAGCAATAATTCTTTAAGATCATAACTATCAATTCGGTGTTCAAACTTCCAATAGTTTTGTAAATGTCAAATATATATATATATTTTTATATTTTATATATTAGATTTATCTTTTTTTTTTTTTTTTTGAGACAGGGTGTCTGTTGCCCAGGTTAGAGTGCAGTGATGAGTCTCGGTCCACTGCAACCTCCACCTCCCAGGCTCAGGTGATCCTCCCACCTCAGCCTTCCGAATAGCTGGGACCACAGGCATGCACCACCATACCAGGCTAATTTTTTTGTATTTTTTGTAGAGACAGGATTTCACCACATTGCCCAGACTGGTCTCGAACTTCTGGACTCAAGTGATATGCTTGCCTCGGCCTCCCAATGTGCTGGGATTAGGGACGTGAGCCACCGTGCCAGGCCTATATATTAATATTAGCTTTTTAAAATCGGGATCCAGAGCCAGGCATGGTGGCACGCACTTTGTAATGTAACCTCCAAGCTACTTGAGAGGCTGAGGTGGGAGGATTACTTGAGGTCAGGAGTTGGAGGCTGCGGTGAGCTATGACTGAGCCACTGCACTCCAGCCTGGGTGACAGAAAGAGATCCTGTCTCTTTAAAAAATAACAATAATCAGGATCCGAATGAGGTCCGCATGACAAAACTGTGATACGTTTCTTCAGTCTTTCATCTGTAGGACTGGTACTCATTCATTCTCTCTTCTTCCATGCAATGTTTTTGTTGAAGCTGGGTCCCTTTACCTGTAGGAGAGCTTCCTATAATGTGTAGCATGCTTCTTGTCCCCTGAGTCCCGTAAACTCATAGTTGTATCCAGAGGCTTGATCTAGTTCAGTTTTGATTTTTTTCACACAACAGCACATTGGAGATGCTATTGGAAATTTCTGGGAGGCACATGTGGTCTGGTGAATTTCCTTTTGTAATACTGGCAGTCATTGATATTCAATGACTTTAAGGTAGTGTTTTTTGTTGTTGTTGTTGTTGTTGTTTTGAGACATGGTCCCTCTCTGTCGCCCAGGCTAGAGTGCAGTGGCTCAATCATAGCTCACTGCAGCCTTGACCTCCAGGCTCAAGCAATCCTCCCACCTCAGCTTCCCAAGTAGCTGGGACCACAGGCGCCCACCACCCGCTCAGGCAGATATTTTTTGTAGAGATGAGGTTTCACTCTGTTTGATTGGCTGGTCTTGAACTGCTGGGCTCAAGCGATCCTCCTGATCTTCCTGTCTTGGTCTCCCAAAGTGCTGGAATTAGAAGCATGAGCCACCACGCCCAGCCCTTAAGGTAGTATTTTTAATTATGGTAAAAACCTTCCATTTTCACCCTGTTACAAGTGGTGCCTAGTTTGGTGTTGGGTGGAAAACTACCCGTCTCAGGGCATTGCTTTTCCTTATTCTTGCTTTTTCTTGATCGTAGCTGGTTTTCCTCCTCTGTTAATTATGTGGGTAGTATATTTTCATTAGAGAAAAACTGAAAAGCAGATCTGAACAAAAAGATAAATATTAAAGTAAAACTGTGCCAGATTCTATCACCTAGTGATAACTCCTAAGATTTGGGACATTTTCTTCTCGATTTTCTTGTATGCAAAAAAATACAGGCATCCCAGTGAAATCGTTAAAAAAGAAAGGGGTCACACTTCACATGCGGTTCTGGGGGCTGCTATTTTCAATTTGTGGTTTGTCTGAAGCCCCCTTTGAGGATCTGGTGGGAGGGACGTGGCCTTCCTCCCTGCCTGTCCGTGGGTCACACTGGGCCGGGTGCAGGGAAGGACAGGCGGCCTCTGGCGCGGCCCAGCTGCCAAGTTTTTCAAAGGAAATAAGGGCTTTTGGTTGGCAGGGCAGTTGCTTTCACATCTGTTCTTTTAGGATTCTCTGCTGTTACTCAACACACCATGACCCCAACTGCCCCTTTCCTTCTCCAAAGCCCCGTCTCCCAGACCTGGCAGAGATCGGGGCTCTGGGGGTCATGGGAGCCAGCTCCCTGCCCTTGAATGGGCTGTGTTGCTTATGTGAGGTCGGGCTGTTCATCTCTCCTTGTTCTGGCATTGGAACTGGGCCAAGCAGCAGCGATTTAGGAGGGGCAGTAGCTGCGGGGTGCTGGGTTTAATGGGAAAGATGCTGTTTACTTAGAATATGTGTTCATTTGGAGTGGCTTTGGGGCTTACCTCAGGCCACCCCTTAGGACCACCACTGATTAGGGCTCAGAAGGCCCTGATAGACCTGGGCATTTTCTTGTGTTCCTAGCATGAGAAAGGAACAGATCCCTGCACATCCCTGAGCCCACAGCTGGGAAGAGATGTGGGCAGAGGCCTGGAGGAGGTGGGTGGATGCACTGGAATGTTCCCCTCCTCCCAGCATGAAAGATGCGTCTGGGAGGAAGGAGAGTGGCTCTATCAAGCTGTGCTGCC
Source organism: Macaca mulatta (assembly GCF_049350105.2). Lineage (NCBI taxonomy): Eukaryota > Metazoa > Chordata > Mammalia > Primates > Cercopithecidae > Macaca > Macaca mulatta. The sequence continues at coordinate 45,709,602 of NC_133425.1, forward strand.
TCTGAGTCCCTCTCCCTGGGGAGTTCACCTCAGTCCCAAGTGTGGAAGAGCTGGGGGGCATGAAACTGCATGGAGTCAGCCCTGCTCTGTCCTCCCACGTGGGGTGAGGGGGCGCTCACACTGCTGGCTGCACTGAGTGGGTGCCATGTTTCTGCGCTGTGTTCTTGTTGGGAGTATCTGGTACGGGTCCATCTGGCAGAAATGTCGTGAGGGCCCGTGGTGCTGGGGAGAGGTGGTCCTTGCCCTCAGCCAGATGGGTCTGGTGGAGGAGAAGACAGGGCCCTCAGTCACTCCGGAGCAGGGAGGGTGCTGCATGAATAAGTTCAGGTTCTTTGAGCTGCAAGTGCCAGAAACCCACTGTAACCAAAGGGAAAGGGAGAAAGAGAGGACTTGAGACTTTGTGGGGATTCAGACATGGCTGGATCCAGGGACTCAAATGGTATCATGAAGACTCTGCTTCTCTCTCCATTTCTCTGTCTTGGCTTCCTTTTCAGGCCAGTTCTCCCACAGAGAGGTTATATTTGTAATCTATTGCTGTGTAACGAATTACTCCAATTACCTCACAATTTCTGTAGGTCAGGAGTTCAGGCTGAGCGGGGTGCTTCTGGCTGGGGTTCTCTGATGAGGTTGCAATCAAGCTGCCTGTCAAGCTGCAGTCATCTGAATGCTTGACTGGGGCTGGAGGGTCTGCCTCTGAGGCGGCTTCGTCACATGAAGGGTGGGTTGGTGCTGGCTGCTGGTGGGAGGCCTCGGTTCCTCGAACACAGATACCTCCTCGGCGCTGCTTGAGTGTCCTCGCACCATGGTGTCTGACTTCCCCTAGAGGGAGTGATCCAAAGGAAAGCTGAGTGGAAGCTGTGATATCTTTCACAATCTCAGAAGCCGCGAATTGTGGTTTCCACAATATTTTATTGGTCACACAGGTGGTGTGGGAGGGGACCATTCATGGACATGAGTTCCAGGGGACAAGCATCACTGGAGGCTGACTGCCACTGTAGCAAAGATGGCCCCAGTGGCTCGTAGCCCACACCTACTGCCAACTGAATGAGAACACTTTCCCACAGTCCTAACAAAGTCCCGAAAGTGAATTTCACAGGACTACCTGAGTCTCACACCCATTCCTCAATATACACGGGTCGTGAATCCACCCCTGCAGGGCTGGTTCCCCTTAGGAACAGGGAGCTGTTACCAAAAGTGGACCTGACATCCTCTCTGGAGAGGCCTGAGGGAAGGTCTGTGGCATTGTGGCCTAGAGGAGGTGATGGTGGGGCACTGGGGAAGGCTTCCTGGTAGAGGTGGCACCTGTACCTGGCAGGATGGGTAGCATTTTGAGCATTCCAGGGGCACTAAGGCCTGAGCAAATGCATGGAAGAGTCAGGCAGCTGGGTAGCAAGTGGAGGGAGATAAGGATGGAAAAGTGAGTTGGGCCAGGTGGGGGTCCCCGAGAGGCAGGAGGAGGAGGCAGGACTTGCTTCTGGAGGCACAGGCAAGCCATGGAAGGTGTTTGAAGGCAGGCACGTCGCAGAGCCTAGGGATCTAGGGTTTAGAGCGGGGAGAATGCCTGGCTGTCCTCCTCTCTGCCAGCTTGCACCGAGCACCCACCATGTGCCTTGTCTGCATTTCTCACAGCCCCTCACGGGCTCCCAGCAGAGTGGGCCACATCTCCTGACTTTACAGGGGGGCTCCCTGAGCCACCAGGGTCCCCTAGTTCCGCCAGAGCCCCTGACTCCAGAGCTCTCAGAGAGGAATAGTAACAGGACCTTCCTGAAGGCTCCTCTTCATCCCGCCAGGACGAGGCGGGGGGTTGGGGATGAGTGGCCAGTCCAATTGCTCAGACCCTCCCAGGGCTCCTCTGGGTGCCGTGAACCCCTGACCTTAGGGGAAGGAAGAGGTGACTGTGGCCTGGATGGTGGTTTTTCTTCTCATACCCCCTGGCCCCTACAGAGATGTGCCCAGAGTTCCAAGCCCACTGGGTGCTGAGGGTTTCCTCCCCCCGGTAAGGGCTCAACATCTGGGTTTGTGCGGCAGGGCCAAGCTGTTTGCTCAGCACTCAGCATTATTTGTCCCTTGGCTGACTGACAGCTTGACTGTCTGCCTTGTTTTGGCTGCAGTTTGAGTCCCTCCTACTGACTGTTTCATGGCCTCATCTTGGGCCCCCATCGTTCCCCAGGGGAGGAGGTCCTTCTCCCCTAAACTCTGGGCCACATATGCCTGGACCCTGCTGGGTACTTCTCCTCAGATCTGTTTTTTTTTTTTTGAGACAGGGTCTCACTTTGCTACCCAGGCTGGAGTGCAGTGGTGTGATCTCAGCTTACTGCAAACTTTGCTTCCTAGGCTCAAGTGATCCTCCCACCTCAGCCTCCCAAGTAGCTGGGATTCAGGCACCTGCCACCAAGCCTGGCTAATTTTTTTTTTTTTTTTTTTTTTTTTGAGAGGGAGTCTCGCTCTGTCAGCCAGGCTGGAGTGCAGTGGTGTGATCTCAGCTTACTGCAAACTTTGCTTCCTAGGCTCAAGTGATCCTCCCACCTCAGCCTCCCAAGTAGCTGGGATTCAGGCACCTGCCACCAAGCCTGGCTAATTTTTTTTTTTTTTTTTTTTTTTTTTTGAGAGGGAGTCTCGCTCTGTCAGCCAGGCTGGAGTGCAGTGGCGCGATCTCGGCTCACTGCAAGCTCCGCCTCCCGGGTTCATGCCATTCTCCTGCCTCAGCCTCCTGAGTAGCTGGGACTACAGGCGCCCGCCACTGTGCCCGGCTAATTTTTTGTATTTTTAGTAGAGACGGGGTTTCACGGTGGTCTCGATCTCCTGACCTTGTGATCCGCCCGCCTCGGCCTCCCAAAGTGCTGGGATTACAGGCGTGAGCCACCGCGACCGGCCTAATTTTTGTATTTTTAGTAGAGATGGGGTTTCACCATGTTGGCCAGGCTGGTCTCGAACTCCTGGCCTCAAGTGATCCCCCGTCCTTAGCCTCCCAAAGAACTGAGATTACAGGCGTGAGCCACCATGCCCTGCCGGCTTCTCCCCAGAGCTTTATGCCATGCCTTTGGTGGGCACCTCTTACCTCCTCCCAGCCTAGGAACTTGCATGAAAGGAAACTATGTCCAAGTCAGTTTTGTGTCCCCAGGACCAGGGAAGAGATGGGGGTTGCTGAGTGGGACAGGAAAGGATCGGGGCCGTGCTGTGTGCCCTGGCACCTCTGCCGAGCAGAAACCAGCCTTCCCTGTCTCATGCTTTGAAAGCCCAAGGTTGCCCTTCTTTGGAGGAGTTTTAGGAAAGAGGGAGTTTGTTCAGCAGACTTGGGAGCACTGTGTGCCAGGGCTGGGACATCTTGAGTGAGGGCATCCACCATGCTCATTACCTTGTAATGGGGTTAGCCTATCCCCAATGGAAGCTTGTCCTTGTTCCCAGGGAGGGTCGGGAGCATGGGTTGTGAAGTCAGGTAGACCTGAGCTTGAATCCTGGCTCTGCCTTTTCATAGCTGTGTGTGCTTGGGCCAGCAATGTGGTGTCTCTGAGCCTTGGTGCCTTCTACAGAGCGATGATAGCAGAGCCTTCCTCAGCGCTGCCAGTGAGTGCCATGAGGCTGTGTGTGTCAAGTCCTGGGTGATGCCTGTGCGGATCCCAGGGAGCCTTGACCTGTAGGTGCTGAGATCCTGCCTGCTGGGACCTCCTAGACCGCATGAGGGGTGGGGTGTCCAATGGTGGCTGGTGGCTGGGGCTGCAGGGAGCAGCTAGTGTGAGGCAGTTCTCAGGCTCCAGCAGGGAAGAGACTCACCGCCACATCTTCCAAGGAGAGAGCTGGGAGGGCGGCCTGGGAGGGCAGGAGGTGTTGCTCAGTGGGACAGGAATCTTGGTTATCAAATGGCAGGGTTTACTGTGCCCCTTTCAGTATCAAACTGCAGGGTTCGTTATCACACAGCCCCTGCTGTATGGCCAGTTTATCTTCACACACTCCCTGCTCTGTGGCTGATGCTGGAAAGCCCAGGGCCCCATCAGCTCCCAGCAGGCAGTGGGGAACCCCCCTCCTGTGTCCAGACATCCACATGTGCCCTCTCCAAGCCACCCCTTTTCTCAAGCCAAGATCATCTTGCAGAAATGTTGGTCAGGGTGGGTCGCTCCCCGCCTGCCATTCCCCTGGACTTGCCCTGCCTCCTATGCCCTTTCCCCTTGGCCCCCTGATATCTCCCCCAGCGGCTCCATCTCCACACCGAGCTTTCCTCAGGGTTTGATCATGTGTCTCATCAGCCTCTCGCCCACGGGCCAGGTCAGATCTGTTCTGTTTCCTGAATCTACTGAGCATCCAGCACCATGCCCTCCCGCATACACAAACGGGTATCACTCAATACCCATTTAAAAATGGACGGGTAATTTACATACAGGCAAGTGCACAAACCTTCAATGTACAGGGTAATGGGTGTACTTAGGCACTTGCTTATGTAACCAGCACCCAGAGGGAGATTTATAACTCCTCAGCCCCCAGAAGGTCCCTGTGTGCCCAATCAGCGGCCTCCCTAGAGGCAACCGCTGTCTTGCTGTCTGTCGCTGTAGACTAGTTTCATCATTTCTGAAGTTTCATATAAATGGAAACGTGCTGAATGTGTCTTTTGTGGGCGGGTCTTTCACTCTCCTTGCTGTCTCAGATATTCATTCATGCTGTGTGTTAGCAGTGATCCGTTCCTTTTCACGGCTGAGTAATTTTCTGTTGTGTGAATATATGAAAATTTGTTTATCCATTTACTCATTGCAGGATGTTTGGGTTTGCAGTTTGACTGTTAGGATGAAAGCTTCTCTGAACACTTGGATAGAAGTCATTTGTGGACATGTGTACTCATTTCTTTTGGGTAAATACCTGAGATTGAGTTGCTGAGTCATTGGGGAAGCATATGGTTTGCTTTTGTCCACACTGCCAGGCAGTTTTCATCATCGTGGCTCCATTTTACATTCCCACCAGCAGTACATGAGAGTGAAGAGCTGCTCCTCCTCCTTGTCAACACTTGGTATTTTCATTTTAATTTTAGCCATTCTAGTGATACGGTGGAATCTCTATATGGTTTTAATTTGCTGGTGACTAATGGTGTTGAGTGCCTTTTTCATGTGCTTATTGGTCATTTTGGCATCCTCTTTGTCAAAGTACCTGTGTAAGTGTCCTGTTCATCTTTTAATCGGGCCATTTGTCTTTTTCATATTGGTTTGTGGGAGGTTTTTTTTTTTTTTTTTTTTTTTTTTTTTTTTTTTCTGAGACAGAGTCTCACTCTGTTGCCCAGGCTGGAGTGCAGTGGCGTGATCTCGGCTCACTGCAGCCTCCGCCTCCCAGGTTCAAGCAATTCTCCTGCCTTAACCTCCCAAGTAACTGAGATTATTACAGGCATATGCCACCACGCCTGGCTAATTTTTGTGCTTTTATTAGAAACGGGATTTTGCCATGTTGGCCAGGCTGGTTTTGAACTCCTGACATCAGGTGATCCGCCCACCTCAGCCTCCCAAAGTGCTGGGATTACAGGTGTGAGCCACCGTGCCCGGCCTGGGAGATCTTTATATACGCTTGGGAGGAGTCTTTTGTCAGTTATATAGGATGTGATTTTCCTAGTCAGCAGCTTGTCTTTCCCCTCTGTTGATGATGATGATGTCTATTCCTTCTCTGCTCTGGGACACCCAAGCTGGGGAGACATTTGCTGATAGGAGGGCGGCACTGATGGGGAGGCTCCCCTGAGGTCTCCCACTCCCTCCTGTGGCCTCTGGAGCAGCCTGGAGCCCTGTGTGAGTCCTATGCCTGTCTCCACCAGATGGCAGACCTTAGGTCACCTGCTAGTCCCCTGCAGGGGCCTGGCACAGAGACAGCACTTATCATGTTCAGTTCCACCTGATCGGTATGCGTGGGATGTCTACTCTGTGACCAGCTGGGGCTGGATGCTGGGGACACAGCTGTTGACATTACAGCTGTCCTCCCAACTCTGCCCTCCCCAAGGATATAACCTAGGAAAGACAGATCAGCAACCAATGGTCACAGCACAGAGGTGCTGTGATGGAGGAAAGTACAGGGGCTGGAAGGAGGTGTGTCTGACCCTGGATGTAGGAGGTGGAGGAGGTACACCCTTGCTTTGAAGAGCTCGTAATCCCAGGATGCCAATCACATGCTCAGAAGGGCTCCCTGAGGACCAGGTGCTGCTGTGGCCAGCTGGCTGGACGCCTCCCCCTCTGATTTGGGAGTTTCCACTCCCTCCTCCCAGCCTCTCCTGATTTGCTCCCTCACCACTGAGCGCCCCATGATCCCAGTGGGGAAACTGAGGCCTGGCACAGCAGAAGGGGTGCTGGGGTTTGGTTCCTGGCCTCATGGTGCCAAGGGATGCTGGGGTTCTCCAGGGACTCTGATTTTGGAATAGGAGCCCCAAGGATGGGCCCACCCCTGCCCTGCTCTCAGCGTGGGAGCGCAGGTGAGATGGAGAGGCAGTGGGCTGGACTGGAAGATCTTTGACCTCTCAGGCCATCTCCTGGGCTCCTCTCAGAGGTGGACGGGGCCACCTTACTACATAGACAGGGAAATTGAGTCCTGGGAAGGCGCGGAGGCCTGTCTGTGAGCGTCAGAGCCCGCAGGAGGCTCAGGTCAGGTGGCTAATTGCTAATTGTTCATTAAGGATGCATTTGCTCCCCACTTCGAACAGTTGTCTTGAGGCTTCTAATGGAGGTTTTTGGTGCTTGTTTTATTATTATATATTTTTTTTTTTCAAAATTGTTCCAGCTTCAAGCTTCAAATTTCCGTGAAGTCATTGGAGCCCGATAGCTCCCAGTCCTGGCAGCTCCCAGGCTGCAGAGAGCAACACTGTGGCTGGGGGAGGGGGCCCTGCATACCCTGAGAAGCTGGGCTGCGGGCTGTGCCTTAGCCTTGCTGCCGCCGCCGCCAGAGCAGGAAGTGGTGGGTCCCAGATGTGACTCACTCTCATTAGGTAGCGTGGAAGGAGCCTTCGGATGGGTGAGCCTGGACGCGTCTGAGGAAGGGCAGGCGAGGGCCGGGCCACCTCCCTGCAGACCCTGGCCAGCTGCTGGGGCCCAGGAGGAGAGCCAGGTAAAAGCGGGGTGTGGGGATGGAGTGTCACCAGTCCTAGCGGCTTGAGCCCCCGGAGACGGGGCTGGACGGTGGGTGGGAAGCAGCTCACCCGGCAGCCTGGCCTGGGAGTGCACTGGGCAGGGTCTGGGCTGGAGAAGGAGGAGGCTCCGGGAGCCTACTGGGCAGACGGCTGGGAGAGGCGACCCCTCAACAGGGGACCAGAGGCGACTTGTCACTGGCTTTTCCCAGCCTGACAAGAAAGTGCGATTGTGATCTCGATGTTGTGCATCTGGCCCGTTCCATCTGGAATTCTAGGAACCACAGACTCTCAAATGTCCACACTCCTTCTCGAGGGTGTAATTTTACATTTACAGGCACACATGACTTTTCTCAATGAAAGGAAACATTGGCAAGGGAAGGGCAATTCAACTAATTTTATGAAATTATAAAACAACGAACAAACAAAACCTCTGAAAGGGGTGCATGCCTGAGGGTCGGCGAACCAAGATGCCTCCGAGAAGCAGACTGCTTTCCCTTTCCCTGCAGTGCGTGTCCTCCATCCCCCAGGGACCTCGTGGGCCATCTGGAGTGGGTCTTTCTGGAACTTTCTATGCATTCATCTAAACATGTGTACACAGAGGGTGAGGCAGTTGCCTCTTCTTTGTGTCATCACAGCAGGATCAAGGGCAGGGACGTCTGGGGCTGGGGGCTTCCTTCCTGGCCAGCCATTGCTGAAGGGAAGAAGGGAGGGCCAGGAGGAGGAAGCCGAGGGCCTGGAGGTGGGGGCCAGGCTGGGCCGCCTGCGACAGGGGCCCTGGCTCCAAGGCCTGGACAGGCAGCCAGTGTGGGCTGGATGTGTCTGGAAGAGCTGTGTGACCGTGGGCCTTCACTAGCGTCACCCACGTGCAGGTGGAGGCTGTGAGGGGTGGATTCAACATCAGTGTTTCTCGGAGTGAGGACCGGGCTGCCCGGGGAATCGCAGGGGGTTCTAGCCTGTAGATGGAAGGACACATTTAAAATCTAAGTATTTGTCTTAGGGAAAAAAAATCTGTAACTAGGACATTGACATTGTGACGTCTTGACTGTATTATTGTCTTGGACGAGGCCAAAGACACAAAAGTGATAAGCCAGCCAATTTTAGAGGAAGTGCCAAGTGCCGGCCCTGCAGGAAGTGCAGGAGGCTGAGGGGGGCTGCAGCTCAGGAAGGCGTTTGTGCACAGCCTTCACTTCCCACCCAGCTGTCTGTCTTCCCACCTCCAGAGGCCCTGGGTTCCCGAGGTTTACCTGCAGCTCCTGGTGCAGGGTATGGGGGAGGGGAGGCTCTCAGATTGTTCCAGATTCTGTGGCCTTCAGAAGGGAAGGTGTGAACTTTGTGGAGGTAGCTCTCCAGTGGTATTTTCTTTCTTTCTTATTTTTATTTTATTTTTTTGAGATGGAGTCTCTGTCTATTGCCCAGGCTGGAGTGCAGTGGTGCCCTCTCGGGTCACTGTCACCTTTGCCTCCTGGGCTTAAGCCATCCTCCTGCCTCAGCCTCCTGAGTAGCTGGGACTACAGGTACCGCGCCACCATACCTGGTTAATTTTTGTATTTTTAGTAAAGACGGGGTTTCACCATGTTGGCCAGGCTGCTCTCGAACTCCTGACTTCAAATGATCCACCCACCTCGACCTCCCAAAGTGCTGGGATTATAGGTGTGAGCCACCACCCCCAGTCCACTACCCCCAGTCTCTTTTTTTTCTTTCTTTCTTTTTTTTTTTTTTAAAAGACAGGGTCTCACTCTGTCACCCAGCCTGGAGTGCAGTGGAGTGGTCATAGCTCACTGAAACCTTGAATTCATGAGCTCAGGCAATCTTACCGCCTTAGCCTTCCAAAGTGCTGGGATTACAAGCATGAGCCCCACGCCCAGCCCTCTAGTGCTGTTTTCATGAAAGAAGCAGCTGTTTACCAGCAGCTGTTTTCCTAGCGATGAGGGTGAAGCTGGTATTGCAGAATCTCTTTGCCAGGACTAGGTCTGCTTGAGGGAAGTTTGCTTGAGGCCATGGAGGTTGGTGCAGGGAGAGCTCAGGCAGTAGAAGGTGGTCTGGAGTGTGCGGCCTCGGGACAGGCCACAGGAGAGTCTCAAAAAGAGAAGACGTCCCAGCACTTTGGGAGGCCAACGTGGGCAGATCACTTGAGCCCAGGGGTTCGAGACCAGCCTGGGCAACATGGCGAAACCTCGTCTCTACAAAAAATACAAAAATTAGCCAGGTGTAGTGGCATGTGCCTATAGTCCCAGCTACTTGGGAGGCTAAGGCAGGAGGATCCTTTGAGCCCAGACGTTGGAGGCTGTAGTGAGCCATGACTGTGCCACTGCCTGGATGACAGAATGAGACCCTGTCTCAAAATAAATAAATAAATTTTTAAAAAGAGACAAAAGTCTGACTCGGTGGTTGCACTGGGGACATGCACCCCACTCTACAGTGTATAGCTACTGATTTGACCCATTCCCTACCTCCTCCACCGCTCCATGTGGTAGGTGACAATCACCTCCAGTTTACAGAGGATAGACAACCCAGAGGGGCTGTCTGTCCTGAATCACCCAGCAGATCAGTCCCCAGGCATCCAGTTGTGCCCACCACAGTGTGGTCTGCTGCCACGTTTGAGCCTGGAGTCAGGGCCAGGACACTGTGTTTTTGGCGACATCAGATGGGGCAAAGCTGAGAACAGGGGCTCTGGTTGGTGCTGAGGGATTCATGGGGGTAGTCCTTACTGGGAGGACGAGGAATTGGGCTCCTGTGAGGGCCTCCTCTACCCCGCCCTGTGCCTGGCCTTCGCTGGGCCCACTGCGGGAGGGAAGTGGTAGGAAGAGGCCTCCTCCGTGGCTGGGCCAGGGTGGGCTGTCTCACGTGCTTTCCTGGACATGTGGTTGGGTCGTGCCTTAGCTGGGAGGTAGGCGGTTTGTCCACTCCCTTTCATTGCAAGGGTCACAGAGGTGGCCGGATGGCCTGTCCCTCAGCACCGCTCCTTGCCTCCTTCCTGCTGTCCTGGAGGAAGAGGATGTGGACTTGTTCATACTGAGGTGGCGAAGCATCCCCTCTCCCACCTCTCCCACTGCCCAGGGAGAGGGCAGTGCTTAACCCCACTGGAGAAAGTTCCCGGTCTTTGAGGGAGCATGCAGAGTGGGTCACAGTGGATGCCTGTATCAAAGCAGCCCATTCTAGCCTTTCATGGAGTGCGGGGGAGGCATTTACTACTTTTTAAAAGACACGTGTGGCCAGGCACCATGTTTCACACCTGCAGTCCCAGCACTTTGGAAGGCTGAAGTGGGCAGATCGCTTGAGCTCAAGAGTTTGAGACCAACCTAGGCTACATGGCACAACCCCAACTCTACAAAAAAATACAAATATTATCTAGCATGGTGGTGCATGCCTGTAGTCCCAGCTGCTCAGGAGGCTGAGGCAGGAGGATTGCTTGAGCCCAGGAGGTGGAGGCTGCAGTGAGCTGAGATTGTGCCACTGTACTCCACTCTGGGTGATAGAGCAAGACCCTGTCTCAGATAGATAGATAGATAGATAGATAGATAGATAGATAGATAGACAGACAGACAGATAGACAGACACATGTAGCCAAGAGCTGGAAGTTAGTTGGAACTAGAGAATGAGACCACATCCGAACACGAGCCAGAGAAGCAGGGGTCTTCCAGAAGTTATCCGGTCCAGCCCCCTGCCTGCAGGCAGAACTGGACTGTGCTCTGGTCCGGTGGCCCAAGTTCCAGCTCTGCTCTGCCTCCTCCCAACAGCGTGTGAGATGAACAAGGGGTGGAGCCTGTTTCTTGCATCTGTGAAATGGGTTGGTAAAGGTACCCCCTGCATCAGGTGGTTGTAAAGATTAAACGAGCTGATGCACACTCTGCGCCTGGCACAGCGGAGGCACTACCTAAGTGGAAGTGCTCGTCACTGTCAGTGTCATGAGGCTCTCCTCTGCCTTGTCCTGCCTTGGGTGGGAGACTGGACCTCCTGGGGGAGCCGGGGAGGTGCAGGCTGGCAGGGCTGAGCTGAACAGCCTCCCTGTCACCTGCATCCCTTGGGCTAATCATTTTCTCTGTTCCTCGGTTTCCTTATCTGTAAAATGGGGCTGACGGCAGGGCTCAGGTAGGTTAATGGGAGGGCTAGCTGGGTGAAAACCCTTCCCAGGCACCGGAGACTAGTGTGCCCAGGCTGAGAGGTTGCCACGCAGTGGCTGGAGTCCCTCCAGCTGTGTGTGCTGGGGATCCCGCCAGCCCCCTCATCTGTCCAGTGGCCCCCTCCCCACCAAGGACAGTGGCACAGTGTTGCCCGGCTTGCCATAGGCATCTAGCCTGACCTGCTGCTGCCCATGGATTTCTCAGCTGGCCACATCATGGCTAGGGCATTGCCCAACCCTGAGTGCAGACCTGCTTGGCCGAAGCATCCTCCATTCCCCGCTCTCCCTTGGAAGCCTGGAAGCCTTTCTAGAAGGGACCAATATTGGGGTAGAGAAGGGTTAGGCGGTTAGTCTGGGACTAGAGCTCCATTCCTCTTCGGTGGCCTTTTCCTTGGAACATCTAGGACTGTGCTTTCCTGCTGCCACCTGCTGTCTCATTTTTTATTTTGACAGGATCTGGCTCTGTTGCCCAGACTGGGGTGCAGTGGCCTGATGGTAGCTCACAGCAGCCTCGACCTCCTGGGCTCAAGATATCCTCCCACCTTGACCTCCCAAAGTGCTGGGGTTACAGGCATGAGCCACCACACCTGGCCTGTCCTCTTCGATGGGCCAATTTCACAGGCATTTTCTGAGCACAGCACAGACCAGTGCTGCCGATATGAACCTGAGCAGACTCTGCGTTAGGATGGGGTGGGGACGGCTGACCTTGAGCCTGGGAGAAGGTCCCCCCTGTTCTCGAGCACAGCCATCTGGTCAGTTTCTCCTGGCTTGTGAGGCCCTCCCAGACCGGGCCTGACTTCCCTCCCAACTCCCGCTGCTTGTCCCCATCATCCGCTCTGGGCCAGCCTCCCTGACATTTTCACCCCCAGCTTGGCTCTCTCCTGCCCCTTTCCCGCCCTTGGCCCCCACAGTTCCTGCTGCCTGGGGCTTTCCCCCCAACCGCTGCTTGGCTGTGACCCCAGGTGAGGGCCTCCTTCAGGGGTCCTCCAGCATGGGGAGATGAGGGGACCCAGCTGGCTCTGCTCCTAAGCCGTTCACTCAGCCACCTCCCCCACCCCCTTGGCCTTGCTTTGAGCCCCTCTCTTGCTGTGGCTAGAACCCGAGGGATGCCGGGATACCCTCTTCTTGCCATTCCTCCGTTTATGTCCCTGTCTCCTCCACCACCGCTGACCACTGGAAGGATGACCCCACAACTGGGCCTGAAGGAAAGGGAAGCCAAAGGAGGTCTTTGGTGCAGGCACCCCAGTTTCCAGTTGTGTTTCCTGGCCCCAGGCTCTTGCCTCCTCCCTGGGCATTGGGACCTACTGGAGGTGACCGGGCAGAAGGAGCGGCCATGACCCTCAGACACAGGCCTGTCCCCTGGGGAGGAGCTCGTGTTCCCGGGAGGCAGAAGGGACCTGCAGTGGGTGGTGCCACCACCTGCCTTCTAGGGCCCGGATGCCTGGAGGCCACTGGACCCAGGGCACCCTGATCAGGGTGCTTTGTCTTCCACGCCCCAGGCCCTTCCTGCCCCTGTAACTGGTCAGCTTTCCTCATGCTGGCCTCTGAAACAACTCAGTCACACTGCCTTGGGCACAGCTCACTGAGGTCATTGCTTCCTGGAGTCACCAACTGGCTGGGCAGGGAGAAGCCTAGGACGCTGGGGTGCAGCTGCTCTGCACAGATGGGGAAACTGAGGCCCAGGGAGCTCTGCAGCCTCAGGGCTGGTGTGTCTTCCTGGTGGGAGTTATGTTGGAGGGGCAGGCCCTGCCCCACTCACAAGCACGCCCCTTCGCCTCACTCATGGGAGGGTGTGGACTGGGGGCCAGTCTTGTGGGCTTGCCATGGTCCTGCTGCTGTTCTTCAGGGTCTGGGTCGCCCTCCTCCTGTGCATCTCCTCGCTGGAGCAGGGGTCCAGGGTGCTGGTATAGGCTGGGATGAGACCTCCTTCTGTGTGTGTGCATCTGGCTCCTGGCCCCCCCAAGCCTGTCTCCGGTAGGTACCCCATCTGGCTGGGAGGAGGAACCCTTTTAAGTTGTGTGAAGGAGCTCTTTTAAGGGGGCCCGGGCTCATGGGAAGTGGCCTCTTTTGATATATCAAGACTCCCTGGAGACACTGCTCCGTCCCCTGGGGGCAGGGACCTGCACTTCCGTATCCCTTTGTCAGGCTCAGCTCTCCTGAGCACGGGTACAAGAGCAGAGCTGCCCTTTGGGGGCGGGCAGGAGGTGAGGCTGAGACCCTGGTACTGAAGTGTGTCCCCAGTACCGGTTTATGTCATGATTTCTCAGCCTGCTCACCCTGGTGTCTGGAGCCGACTGGGGTGGCCCTGGGTGATGGCACTTGCTGTGTGCCCACGTCTACGTTAAGCCCCTGAGAACTGGGTATTGTTACCAGTCCATTCTGTGGGTTAGGAAACTGAGGCCCAGAGAGGTTCAGGAACATGCCCAAGGTCACACAGCTCCTCCACGGTGGAGCCGAGATTCACGGCCTGCTGTTGGATCTCAGAGCTTGTGCTCCCAACCACCATGCTTTCCTTCCTTCCCTACTGCCCTGCCCTGGCATTTCTTTTCCTCACTTGGCTCGTTTATGACACTCTGCCCTCCTCCTGGCGTGGGCTCCTCAGGGCACCAGTGCCTGTCTTGTTTGTTGTAGCAGCAGCAGCGCCTCACCCTGCACCTGCTGCAGGCGGGAGCTCAGTGGCACTTGGCAGATGGAGGTCTGGTGGCGCCAACAAGTGGCCTCTTTCCTGGTGGCAGGATGGGCCCCCTTCCATGTGCAGTGGTTCTGGGTTTATGAGGTTTTATAGCTATGAGGTCATTTCACTGCTAGAATAGGCCGTGGAGCAGAGAGAAGGGTTTCATCCCCATTGCTCAGGTGAGAAACTGAGTCCTGAGAGGCAGGTCACCTGCCAGAGCTCAGATGGGACTGGGGACTCCAGGGTTGGGACCCAGTCCTTAGCTGCCAGTTCAGTGCTGGCTGTACCCCACCGTCTGTGGAGTATCGGGTTTGACGTCCCCGCGTACCAGGCAGGATTAGATCCTGGGAGCTAGGTAGTGCATGGCTGGACGTGCAGCCAGGTAGTAACAGGTCAGGGTGGCCTGTGCTTCTGTGGGAGGTGCAGGCCCTGGGGAAGCTAAGGAACAAGGCCAGACTGGGAGGGGACCAGGCAGCCTTCCGGGAAGAGGTGGCAGCTCAGGTTGGCCCTGAAGGGCGGGCAGGAGTTCACCAGGCAGAAGGCGTTTGGAGGTGAGGAGGTGGGCGTGTTTTCAGACTGCCGGAGCTGGAGATGAAAGGGTGGGGCTTGTTTGGGGAACCGAAATCAGCCAAATCACGCAGCCACAGAGGAGGCCTGGGAAGTTCTGGAGGCGTTTTTTGGCCAAGGGGTGAGCAGAGATCGGGCTTGGTGTTCTGGGGGGTCCTGGGTAGGTGTGGGAGGCCTGGTTTCCGGGGCCATGGGGCTCTTGTGGCCTGAGACTCCATCACAGTGACCTCCTGTGCCCAATAGCTCCGTAAGGGCAGGATTTGTGGAAGGAAGGAGTGAGTGACCAGGAATGGGGGCTTGGGCTCCAGGGACAGCCATGGCGAGGGCTCTTGAGCCCCTGTGTGGGTGCAGGGCCGGAAGCTGGGGCTGTGGTTGGTTGGGGAGGCCGGGTGGGGCTGCTTCCCCTGCAGCAGGGCTCTTCCGGACTCCTGGTGTGGCTTCACGAGGCAGTCCCCTCTGCGTCTCTCGTGCCCCGTAGGCCTGGGTCAGGTTCTCAGGAAGCCTCGGGAAAGTGAGGGTCTTAGCGCCTTGGTTTGGGGTTAGGCGCTTTTCGAGCTGGTGTCGTGGAGGCCAAACTGGGGGCCTCCGGGCCAGGTGGTAGCTTTAGGCTTGCTGTTGGGACAAGAGGCCAGGCTAGGCAGTGACGCCTCGCTGGGCTCTATCGGTGGCCCGCTGAGCTCCAGGTGGGAGAGGCCTCTCCCACTGACCTCTCTGTGACTGGCTTCTCTGCTGGTCTGAGTGGGAAGGGACCTCAGAGACCCTGGAGGCCTTTCCTGCCCTGGGGGAGTCAGGCCCAGAGAGGGTGAAGAATTGCCTGAGTCACACAGTTGGTGATAGGGAGAGCTGGGACTGTACCTTACATCACCTGACATTCAGCCCAGGGCTCTATTCCCTGCACTGCCTTACCTGTGGCAGATGGGGAAACTGAGGCAGGTGGGCCACTCCTCTGCATTGCACGGGAGAGGCAGGAAATTTGACAGGAGCCCTTTGCCGTGTTGGCACTTGGAGCTCTTTTCCTGCTTGCTTTTCCCCAGGGCAAGGTGCTTCCCAGCTGAAAACTGCCTAGGGAGGTCGCTGTTGAGACCATGAGCACCACAGAGCCCCGGTCTTTCACTCAGGTGTCTCCTCTCACCACCTGGAAGGCTAAGCTCAGGGTGGGTATCCTGGCCCACAGGCAGGTGCATGGGCTGGTCCCTTCGGCACCTGCAATCTTCTTGTGCACAGCTAGCCCAACCTGGGGTCAGGTGGAGGTGGGTACGTGGGGCCCCCAGCCTTAAGGAGCTTTAGAGGCTGCCAATTAAGGGGAGGCTAATGGGCTCTACAGGCCACAGCTGCCCAGGGAGGCCTCTTTGGGGAGGAGTTACTAGGTGGGTCTCGGAGACTCCAAAGTCAGCATTTCCCAAAGGAGGTTCATTAGGGATTCAATGCAAAAAGAGTCTCATTAACAAAAGGATGGGGAAATGTTCAGCTGTGCTTAATTCAGCAGGCTTCTTTCCTACAGGACTTGTCAGAGCCGTTAATTTGCTGATGTGTATGGGGGATCTTTAAATGGGGAAGAGGAGAATGTTGAGCTCAGTACCACCTGTGACCAGAAACGGCTGTGGATGTGTGTGGCTGCACATATGTAGCTTTTCATGGCCCTGCTTTTGGGCAGAATGCACCTCAGGAAATGCAGGTAGAGAGTTAATCTGCACTGGACCTTGGAGGAGGGGCAGGCCTGGGTTCGAATCCTAGCTCCACTGTTTCCCAGCAGGTGGGCTTTGGGCTTGGAGGTGAAGGTCCCAGAGTCAGTTGCCCTGGCTAGAAATGGAGCGAGTGCACCCCCACCCACCACCCTTGGGTAGTCAGGGGGACAGGCCTCACCCCATGGTTCTCTGCAGGTTCTCAGAGGAGATGACCAGCCAGGTGGTTTTTGGCCCAGTTTGTCTCCCAGCTGGGCTCTGAGGTCACAGAGCTTATTTTGAGGCCTGGGTACTGCACTCTCCCCTACCAGCACGCCTGGAAGGTTTGGGCCGAGGACCTGACTCTGCCTGGGATGTCACCTGTGAGCTCCCTCCAGCTCAGGCCAACATCACCACCTCCCTCTGACCTGGGTTGGGTGGGACGGTCACTCCCTTGAGGCCCAGATAGGCCCTACATGGAGGGGTCAGCCCACACAGCCGCTCATGGCCCTGGAAAGCTGGCCTGAGTTGCTGACCAGTGTTCTCTCCACCTCCCAGAGGCTGGGCGCTCACAGGCCAGAGTGGGGGCCGGGCCTCCTCACCCCCAGTGCTGCTGGCTCATGGCAGGGTTGAGGGGAGGGGACAGGTGGCTTCCACACCCCATGGGCCTTTCTGACAACTTGGTGATGCGTGCCGTCTAGACTGGGGTGTTCTGTGCCAGGAGTGGCTCAGCACACTGCTTGCATCACCCCCAACTGAATTCTTTCAAAACCCTGTGGGGTAGGACTGTTATTCTCCTTTTGTTAAAATGAGGAAACTGAGGCACAGAGAATCTGTCAGGTCATGTAATGTATTATTTCTTTTAATATTTAATTTGTTTATGAATGAGTGAGATGGAGCCTTGCTCTGTTTCTCAGGCTGGAGTGCGGTGGCACAATCATTGCTCACTGCAGCCTTGACCTGAACTCAGGAGGTCTTCCTGCCTCAGCCTCCCAAATTGCTGGCTCTACAGGCACATACCACTGTGCCTGGCTCAGTTTTAAAATTTTTTTAGAGATAGCATCTTACTATGTTGGCCAGGCTGATCTTGAACTCTTGGCCTTAAGCAATTCTCCCACCTTGGCCTCCTGAATAGCTGACATCACAGGCATGAGCCACTGTACTTGGCTAAGTCACGCAATTTAGGTGTGATGAATCTGGGATTCATTTTTCTTATTAGACATTTTTTTTTAAGTCACATAAGCAATACACTGACAATAGAAATAGAAACTGAAAATGAGAAGTGAGATTTATCCACTCTGTGAAATCAACAGTTTTGGTTTTTCTGTGTCCTGGTTCCATCTTTATTTGTTCCAGGCATTGCCGTGTGGATTTTTCACAGGATACCCTGTGACATTAGTTTCAAGTGGCCTCAGGCTTTTTGACAGCTGCATAGTATTCCATTGTAAGATTGCATCATTTATTTCACCAGTTCCTGACTGATAGGTATATTATTTTCAATCTTTTGTTATTACAAATAATGCTTCAATGACTAATTTTGTGCTTATGTCATTTCACACTCGTGACAGTGTTTGTACAATACATTACTCAAAGTGGATTTGGTAGGTCAAAAAGCACATATGTCCTTTAGTGACTTGGTTAGATATTATTAAACTGCCTTCACTGGGGATTCTACTGACTCACATTCCTGCCCAGGAGGGAATGTGAGTGCCTGTTTCCAACACAGACTTATGAGACTTATGAAATGCTTTGATCTTTGCCCATCAGTTAGGTAAAAATGGTTTTCCATGGTGGTTTTGTTTTTGTTTTAAAGATGGGGATTTTGCTTTGTTACCCAGGTTGGACTCAAACTTCTGGGCTCAAGTGATCTGCCTGCCTCAGCCTCCCAAGTAGCTGGGACTATAGGTGCATCGCATTGTGCCTGGCTACTATGGTAGTTTTTTTTTTTTTTTTTTTTGAGACGGAGTCTTGCTCTGTCGCCCAGGCTGGAGTGCAGTGGCACGGTCTCAGCTCACTGCAAGCTCCGCCTCCCGGGTTCATGCCATTCTCCTGCCTCAGCCTTCTGAGTAGCTGGGACTACAGGCGCCTGCCACCACGCCCAGCTAATTTTTTGTATTTTTTAGCAGAGATGAGGTTTCACCACGTTAGCCAGGATGGTCTCGATCTCCTGACCTCGTGATCCGCCCCCCTCAGCCTCCCAAAGGAGTGTGGTCAGCTTCCTTCCAAATGCTGTGGGTTGGTTTTTGTTTTTTTTTTTTTAATTTTTATTTATTTATTTATTTATTTATTTATTTTGAGACAGAGCTTCACTCTGTCATCCAGGTTGGTGTACAGGCATGATCTCGGCTCACTGCACCCTCTGCCTCCTGAGTTCAAGTGATTCTCGTGCCCCAGCCTCCCAAGTAGCTGGGATTGTAAGCATGCACCTCCACACCTGGCTAGTTTTCATATTTTTTAGTAGAAATGGGGTTTCACCATGTTGCTCAGGCTGGTCTTGAACTCCTGGCCTCATGTGATCCGCCTGACTCAGCCTACCTAAGTGCTGAGATTACAGGTGTGAGCCACCATGCCTGGACCTTCCAAATGTTTAAGAGTCATTTAGATTGTCTTTTCTATGAACTTTCTCTTCCTAGTCTTCTCCCATTTTTCTATTGGGTTATTGGTCTTCTTTTTGATTTGTGGGAGCTTTTTACATATGAAGGAGATTAGCTCCTTGTGATGTGAATCATGAATGTTCCCCTAATCTGTCATATGTCTTTTGATTGTGCTTTTGGTAGTTTTTACCATGTATTTTTTTTTTTTCATGTAACTGAATTTATCAGTCTTTTCTTTATGGCTTTTGGGTTTTGTGTCAGGATAAAAAGGCCATATTCACTATAGCATTATATGATAATTCTCCCATAGTTTCTTGCTGTCTTTGGAAATAATCCTGGTATAAGTTGTGAATCCAGTTTGCTTTCTGTCTTGTGGATGCTGCCTTTCTAAACAGAATACTAGCAGCCTAAGAGTTAAGACTCAAATGCACATCCTTCCTGTCCCCTCCAGGACAGTGGTTACTCTGGGTTGCATCTGTCCATGGGCCTGTGAAATGGATCTTTTTTTGTTGTTGTTGCCGAGCCTCACTCTGTTGCCCAGGCTGGAGTGCAGTGGCGCAATCCCATCTCACTGCAACCTCCACCTCCCAAGTTCAAGTGATTCTCATGCCTCAGCCTCCTGAGTAGCTGGGACTACTATAGGCACACGCCACCACCTTGGGCTAATTTTTCTATTTTTAGAAGAGACAGGGTTTCACCATGTTAGCCAGGTTGTTCTCAAACTCCTAGCCTCAAGTGATCTACCTGCCTTGGCCTCCCAAAGTGCTGGGATTACAGGTGTGAGCCACCGTGCCAGGTCTGTGGAGCTCTTCTTGTACCTCCTAGCCCCATTCATGTCTTGCTGTCACTGCTGGACCCACTGTCAGGGTGGGGCCCTAGGCAATGTGCGAAGTCAGCCAGCACCCTCTTGTCCTGGGCAGGATGAGCACCACTTGAGGTCCCCCATGGTCAACTGGACTTCCCCTTTCTGTTCTTCCTTATCAAGGGAAAGGGGATCAGAAATCTGTTAAATGTGGACGTGAAAGTGTTTCCCTTCTGAAGGGGGGGGGGGCTAGTGAGGGCAGTGCTTAAAGAAATGAATCGCTAATGGAATTTCAAGCAAGAGTGAGGAAAAAGTAGGGCTATTCCTCCAACAGGGGATCCTGGTTGATTGGTTAGTCAGTCGATAAACACTGTTGCCTGAACACCCACTGTGTTCAGAGCCCTAGCAGATACCCTGGTCGGGGCAGTGCTAAGGATTCTGCCTCCTGGGAGCTCATTTCCTGAGCAGAATTTCCTCTTGGTACCTGGCCTGGCGCCTGGTGCACAGAAGGCATTAGTGCACAGCTGCTGAAGGAATGCATGGTCGAACTCCCCCTGGGCAGTCACTAACTAGCATTAGAATGGGCATGAGACATAGTAGACCTGGATTCATACCCCTGGCCGCTGGAGCCTTGGGGGTGCATTTTAAAGGAGAGATTGATCAGGGTAATGTTTAACCAAATGAATGAAGTGGAGGGGAGGATTTCAGGAACAAAGAATACTTTTTTTTCTTCCTTTATTGTTGTGTCTCTGGCAGTTTTTGGTATCAAGGTGATGCTGGCCTCATAGAATGAGTTAGGGAGGAGTACCTCCTCCTCAATTTTTCTGAATAGTTCCTGTGGGAATGGTACCAGTTCTTCTTCGTACATCTGGTAGAATTTGGCTGTGAATCCATCAGGTCCTGGCCTTTTATTGGTAGGCTATTTATTACTAATTCAGTTTAGGAGCTCATTATTGGTATCTTCCTGGCTCAGTCATGGGAGGATTGTGTGTCCAGGAATTTATCCATCTCTTAGATTTTGTAGTTTTTGTGTGTAGAAGTGTTTGTAGTAGTTTCTGATGGTTGTTTTTTTACTTCTGTGAGGTCATTAATAACATTCCTTTAGTCATTTCTAATTGTGTTTATTTCGATCTTCTCTCTTTATTAGTTTAGTGGCTTATTTTATTAATTTTTTCAAAAAACCAACTCCTGGATTCATTGATCTTTTGAATGGTTTTTTGTCTTGTTTTTCTTCAGTTCAGCTCTGATTTTTGTCGTTTCTTGTCTCCTGCTAGGCTTGGGGTTGATTTGTTTTTGCTTCTCTATTTCTTTCAATTGTGAAGTTAGGTTGTTAATTTGAGATCTTTCTGACTTTTTGATGTGGGCATTTAATGCTACGAATCTCCCTCTTAACACTACCTTAGCTGTGTCCCAAAGAATCAAAGAACAACTTTCTACCCATCCCTAGAAGTGGCTCTCTGGGGCCAGGCGAGAACCTCAGCCTTTTCCCTCAGTTTTTCTCCAGTCCCTTATCCTTTTCATTTACTGGTTCAGCCTCCACCCCCAGTCCAGCCCCAACTAGGCCAGAGCTGGTCTCAGAGGTCTGACACAGCCCCTTCTTTGCAAGAGGGAAAACTAAGGCACAGGTCAGGCAAGAGACTCGTTCAGGGTCACAGAGCATGTTGGTGGCTAAGCTGGGACTGGAATGCAGGTTTTTGGTCCCCAAGACTGATCAGCAGCCTGTGCCCTGGGAGTGGGAACAGAGTCAGCCTGGGGGTGCTTGGGGGCTGTGGAGGGGGAGCAGAGTTGGCTGGCAGTCATGCCATTGGGGAACTTCAGCCTTTGCCCCTGCTGGGCAACTTTGCAGGCTATCATCAGGAGATGCAGTGGGGGGCCTGGGTGGGGGCCTGCCCACTCTGCATCTGCCTCTCCCTCTCCCTGGACCCCATGGTTGAACTCTGACCCTGCAGGGCTTCCTCTGACACGAAACCTGACTTCTTGGCCATTTGCCAATTTGTCCTGCAAGCTTGGCCTCTTGGATATCATGACCTGTGCAGACGACCTGGCTATCAGCACCCCCAGTTTACTGATAAGGAAACTGAGGCCAGAGTGTGCAGGCAACTGCCACTCACAGGCCATTGGTAGCAGAGCTGGGATTGGGTGCAGGCATCCTCCCAGAGGCCGAGTGTAGCTGGGAGAGGTGTGCTGTGGCGGGTAAGGCAGGTGTGGCGGGTGCAGCAGGTGCTTCCTGATCTTGAGGGAGGCCCTTTCTTCATCTGCCCTCATCCTTCAGCCGTGGCGCCCTCCTCCCTCACCCATGCCACTCTGCGTGCTTCCCTACCCTGGACCTGGCGCAGGATTCTGGCTGGCTAACCTTCTTGGCCATTCATGTCACAGGCATTTGCCAGGATCAGCTGCGGGACACACACACAGATCCCACCACGACAGTTTGGCGAGGCAGGGGGCTGGGATGTTAGACCCACAATGGGAAGGCCTTTGGGTAGGGGAGGGGCCTGGGAGAGCAGGGCATGGGGGCTGCAGAGCTCTGGGGACAGGGAGGGTCTGGGGAGGGCTGGGCTTGGGGTGTGGGACCTTGAATACCAGCAGAATTGAATCCCTGGGTTCCACGAGGTTTCCTGGGGGCCTCTTTGGGTCAGGCCTGCACTGGGCAGAGCAGCTGCTGGCTTCATGGAGCTCAGGGTCCCTTGAGAGAGATCGCATTAACATGAGACTCCCTTGGCAAATGAAAAATCTGCCTGAGACTCAGCCTACCAGGGGAGCTGAGACCCCACAGGCCCGGCGGGGGGCAAGATGGAGCATGCAGGTTTTTTTTGCCTACAGCTGCGTGGCATCCCAGGCAGGGTGTGGGCCCAGGGACCAGAGTGAGGCCTCTTCCCTGGAGGCTTCCATGCCCCCCCCACTCCAAGGTCCCCACTTCCCCTTTTTGAGGCCACCAGGGCCCCATGGCAGCCCTGAGCCTGCTGAGGCTTGGCCGGAGGAAGCCAGTCTGTGGTTTCTGCCAACAGTGGCTGGGTGAGGAAGTGGCTGTCCTGTCTGCATCTGTGAAAGCTGGGGGTTTCTAGAACATACTCTGCACAAGGGCTGTGGTTGTTCTGGGGACACTGCCAGATCAGCTGGACTGGGGAAGGAGTTCCCGAGCACCCGGGGACCTGGCCCTGCAGTTGCAGTATGGAATCCCAGTCTTCTGCTTCCAGCAGTTCTTCTGGCTGGAGAACCTGGACCCAGCCAGCCAGTATTTGGTGAGGAGACCACAGTCCTGCCGTAGTTGCAGGATAAGAGGGTGTGTGAGGGGTTGCTCAGAGGGCTTCCTGGAGGAGGAGGCCCTCCTGGAGTTCACTGACCTGAACTTGCTCCTGCAAGGCAGAGGGAAGTAATTTGACAGGGTCCCCTGAGCTCCCCACCTCTTGGTCATAGCTCTGTCCTGGGCCTTGTTTGTGGGGAAAAGGTTGGTGTTTTGGGATATCATGGGATTTCTGGATGCCAGCACCATGAGGGTGATAGGGACCCCAGATATCCTATGTTTAGATTCCAGCTTTTTTTTTTTTTTTCCAGACAGGGTTCTGCTCTGTCACCCAGGCAGGAGTGCAGTGGCATGATCATAGTTCAGTGAATTCAGCCTTGACCTCCTGTGATGGAGGGATAAGCGGGGCTGTCCCCTCCAAGCCCCAGCTCCCTTCTGGAGGACTGCTTGTATCTGCAGCGTCACACTGTCATCTCTGTGCTGACTGGGACCCTTCCAGTTGACTCTGAACCCATTGAGGGGCCATGGGTGCTTTTTAGATGCAACAAACTGGGTCCAGAAGCCCGGTGTGGACTTTGAGACTCTTGGTTGCGAGTGACAGAAGCTCAAACTAGCTGAAGCTGAAAGAGGCATTGCTTGTCCCATGTGGTTAAATATCTAGAGGTTGCATAAGCTTCAGGCACAGCTGGCTCCTGTGGCCCCAGGAGGTGTTGCCACGCCCCTGTCTTGTGCCAGTTCTCCATGTTGGTGTCATTTTCAGGCGGGCTCTCTCCTTGTGGTGGCTCAGGTGTCTGCTGACAGTGCCAGGTCAGCAACAAAAGAGAACACCTCTTTCCCTGGGTCAGCAGAAGTCCAAAGACAGCCCTCACGGCCCAGGCCTGTGGCATTGAGGCTTGAGAGGGACTTTGCTGATTGGCTATACCAGGGTCATGTGGCCCCTGAACCAGGGTACTGAGGGTCGGGAGAGGGGACATTGCACAGCAGAAGCATGAAACACCCTCCTCCCATCTGGACACCTTCCCCGCAGGGGAGTCCCCTCCTCTTTAAAATGGGGCTGCTTACCCTGCTGTACCACTGGGCTGGTCATGAGGTGAGAATAAGTAAGGGCCTCTGGGACTGTAGTCTCCTCAGGAAGAGGGGACTTGATACTTCTGCTCTTGGTGACTTTGGAAGTCAGACAGGACCCATGCAGTGTGGGTGAGGGAGTGACAGGGAGGCAGGGCTTGGCTTGAGCTAAGGGAGGCCTCAGGGCCAGAGAAGTGCCCAGTGATGGAGGAGACTGCCCTGAGAGGTGGTGAGCCCCATCGTGGAGGTATACACGCTAACAACAGGGTCATTTGTTAGCAAGCAGGTGTGCACTAACAGCAGGGTCATTCAATCCAGGGGGCCCTGCATTGGATGTGTCTCAGACATGGCAGAAGAGTTCCTTTATCCAGGGCCTTGTGGGGAGGCCCTCCCTGTTGCCAACTGAGTTGAGGACTGGTGGAAGAACTGGTGATTGGACAGGAGGCCTTGAAAACTTCCCAGGCAGGGGGTGCCTAGGGAGCTCCTCCTAGGGAGGAGCTGGCCTGGGGACATGCCACTGGTGGTGGGTTCTTGGACCCCTCTGGAGATGTGATCAGTGAGTTCATTCCCCCCAGGCCTCACGGTGCCCGGCTTGTTCCAGGAGCTGGCCAAGGTCCCTGGATGGGCCGAAGTCCTTGTGCCCGTGCTCTCCCCTGTTCACCTGCCCCTACCTGCCGTTGCCCGGAAAGTGGCCTAATGAGTTCCTTGAGAGGCGTGTTTACCAGGCCTGGGTTCCCACGGGCCCTTGGGACCCTCTCAGCTGGTTCCTCCCTCTCCTCGTGGTGGCCCAGTCTGGCTTTGTGTGCCTGGAGTGGGTGTGTCCACACACAGTCACACTTGCACTTTCACGCACGTGTCTGGCCGCCTCAGCTCTGGTCTGGGGGCTTTGCCTGGGAGATGGAGCAGCTGTGGGGAGTGGCCTCAGCCCTCTGGTGTTTGGAGCTTCTCAGTCTGGCCGTCCTGGTGCACTGGTGTTTGGCAGCAGGCCAGGGGGCAGGCAAGGTTGCTGTTTGTGTGCTGTGGCATCTGGCTCGGTCCCCCGGGATGTCAGTGGGGAAGCCTGGGCTGAGGAGCCCTGGTTTGGGAACTGGCAGACCCGGGTTTGCATCCCAGCCCCTCTATCTGCCAGCTCCAGCTGTGTGATCTTAGGCAACCACTCTGCCTCTCTGGACTCAGGTCTGCATGTGTGAAACGGTGGTGCCACCTTGGCCTTTGCCGGTTGTGAAGATGAGAGTGAATGTGTGTGCAGGTGCCGGGGGTGGCAGGAACTGCTGCTGTTATTACTGCAAAGGGCTATTTTGGGGTGGGAGGGGGCTGGATTGAATGTGTCTCAGGCAGGGACCGTATCTCGTTTGGCAAACCCTGCAGCACAGGGTTGGATGTACATGGTTAGCACACAGTAAATGCCTCTTGTGGAATAGACTGGTTAGTTTAGATTTAGAGGTTGTACACTAGTGGGCTGCAATCACTGCAAAATTTGAAATCAGCTGCCAACATTTAAAAATCATTTTACATAGAAATCAGATTTGCAGCCTGTCTGAGCACTTTGGGCACCTTGACAGCTCTGGGCCACACCCCAGAAGCGTTGCCCCTCGTTGAACAGGTGCTAAGGCCTGTAGACACCTGCCCAGGCACTGAAGGAGACAGGGCTCCTCAGCAAATGACCCCTTCCTCCTCCCCCAAATATGTGGTTTTTGCATTTTGTTCCTGGTGTGTGGTGATGGAATAGGAACTTCCAGAGGAAATAGAGCTCGAGGTGGCTCCTGGAATCAAGGTGGCCCCTGGGATCTCATAGTAGCAGGTGTTGAGGTTGGGGGGCTTCCCTTAGACTTGGGGACCCTGGATATTCTGCTTTTTACCTTTGGGGGCTGGGGGCTCGTCTGGCCACCTTCCCTCCGCTGGACCAGCTGTCCTTTGAAGCTTCCGCTGGTGGCTGGCCATTTGTGCCCCATGACTGCCTTGAGCCGTCCCATGTCTCACAGCCTCCCTGCCGTGAGACAGCCTCTGCCTCTGGCCCTGTTCTGGTTCCAATCCAAGGCAGGCCTGGAGGACACTGGGGGCCTGGATTCTTGGTCCAGGGTGGCCCCTTCATGCAAGGGTCCTGTTGGGAATATGGCAGCTGTCCCCAAGTCCCCATTGCTGTGTGAGGGATTGCACATTTTTGGTAATATTCCTTCCTTTGGAGACTGATGGGGATCACTGGGGAGAGAGAGTCCAGCCTAGCACACAGGAGGTGTAAGGACTGGCAGGCGTAGGTGTGATTCACAAGCTTTTTTGGAATCAATGAATATGCTAAGGAATGAATGGTGCTGGGGAAAGAAGGAGCCCATATGGGCTGAGCGTGGCAAGCCTGGGGGTCAGCTCACAGTGTGTCACAGAGGGGCCACTGTGTCCCTCTCTGAGACTCAGCTTCCTTTTCTGTGAAGCAAGGCTTGCAGACATCTGAAATTTATGTCAGTGGGCTATTTAAACAAATAAACAAGATTTTTGCGGGGTACAGTGGCTCATGCCTGAAATCTTGACACTTCGGAGGCTGAGGAGGGTAGATTGCTTGAGCCTAGGAGTTCAAGACTAGCTTGGGCAACATGGCGAAACCCCATCTCTACAAAAAATACATGGCCCACTGCAGCCTAAGCCTCCCCAGGCTCAGGTCCCAGCTACACAGGAGGCTGAGGTGGGAGGATTGCCTGAGTCCGGGGAGGTTGAGTCTGCAGCAGGCTATGATCACACCACTTCACTCCAGCCTGGGTGACAGAGTGAGACCCCATCTCAAAGAAAACAAAAAACAAACAAACAAAAAACAGAAAGAAAGAAAATGAAAATGGAGTTTTATGTGAAACTTACTGTAACACAGATGCAGGGGGCTACTCTGGCTGAAGCAGGCATGGGTTGCCTGAGTCTATGCCCTCCGACCTTCCCTTCCCATCAGGGGCCTGATGCATGTCCCCAAATCTCAGGGCTCCTAGGATCACAGCTTGGAACGCTCAGTGCCTGGAGACATGAGACTCACTGGAAAATGAAGTGAATGTGGTGTTCACACCAGGACGATGGGGACAGAGCAGAGCCTGGAAACAGACCCCATCTGTGTGATCACCTGACTTATGAGAGAGGTGGCTCCACTGAAATTCAGTGAGAGGATTGCTGGTTCACTGAACACTACTGGGATAATTCAATATCTATGTGGAAAAAAGAAATGAACCTTGATCCCTGCCTCACACGATACCCAGAGTGAATCAAGATGTATCAGAGACCTTAGTGTGAAAGCAAAACAGAGAAACGTGCAGAGCAGAGCTGGCCTGTAGAAGTTTCTGTGATGATAGACATGCTCTATTTTTCTGTGCTGTCTAGTACAGCAGCCGCCAGTCGCATGTGGCCATTGAGTATTTGACTTTTTTTGTTTTTGTTTTTTTTTTGAGATAGAGTCTCACTCCATTGCCCAGGCTGGATGCAATGGCACGATCTCAGCTCATTGCAACCTCTGCCTCCCAGGTTCAAGCCATTCTCCTGCCTCAGCTTCCCGAATAGCTGGGATTTCAGGCACACACCACCATGTCTGGCTAAGTTTTGTATTTTTAGTGGAGATGGGGTTTTACCCTGTGGGCCAGGCTGGTCTCGAACTGCTGACCTCAGGTGATCCACCTCCCTCAGTCTCTCAAAGTGCTGGGATTACAGGCATGAGCCACCATGCCTGGCTGGCTGTTGAGTATTTGAAATGTGGCTAGTGTGACTGAGGGTCTGAATTTCTAACTTGATTTTAAATTAATTTAAATTTAATTTAAAATAGTGGCTGGGCATGGTGGCTCATGCCTGTAATCCCAGCACTTTGGGAGGCTGAGGCAGGAGGATAGCTTGAGCCCATGAGTTCAAAATCACCCTGGGCAGCAGGAGGAGACCCCATCTCTACAAAAGAAAATTTAAAAATTAGCTGGAGATGTGGTGGTGCACACCTGTAGTCCCAGCTACTTAGGAGGCTGAGGTGGGAGAATCACTTGAGCCCAGGAGTTTGAGGCTGCAGTGAGCTATGATCATGCCACTGCACTCCAGCCTGGGCAACAGAATGAGACCCTGTCTTGAAAAAAAAAAAAAAAAAGCAGCCTCATGTGGCTAGTGGCTACTATCTTGGACAGTGCAGTTCTAGAATACACAGGGGACTAGCTTTACAACAACAGGACATAAAAGTTAGGTTAAGGTTAAGATGGATAAATCAAACTTGGTGCTGCGAGGCCTGGGCCCTGCTCTCCCCAGTGCCAGCCCTCCCCTGACTTGGCCCATTAGGTCAAGCTCCTGTCTGTTTCATCTCCGCAGAGCTGAGGAACTGCGTGTGGAGTCAGCCCAGTCTGGATGCACAGGAGGATGCCGGCGGCACAGTGAGTGAGGCCTGGTGCCAGAGCTGTGTGGACCCCTCATTGGCCATGGAGCAGCAGGCTCAGAGGCCCTCTCCCCAGCCCTGCTTGCCTGCCTTGGAGAGGACAGAGGCCTAGGCCCACGGGGGAGGGCGTTGGCAGACAGATGCCCTCCAGGCCCTGGGGCCTCCTTAACGGCCGAGGGTGGAAGATGCCGGCCAAGGGGCGCTACTTCCTCAACGAGGGCGAGGAGGGTCCTGACCAAGATGCGCTCTACGAGAAGTACCGGCTCACCAGCCAGCATGGGCCGCTGCTGCTCACGCTCCTGCTGGTGGCCGCCACTGCCTGCGTGGCCCTCATCGTCATCGCCTTCAGCCAGGGGGTGAGTGAGGGCAGCCGCTGGGCTTCACATCTCAGCCCCAACCTTGGCCAAGCTGCCATCTTCTCTTAGCCTCAGTTTCCTCTTCTGTAAAATGCTATATTTTTTTTTTTTTGAGAGTCTCACTCTGTCACCCAGGCTGGAGTGCAGTGGCATGATCTCGGCTCACTGCAACCTCTGTCTCCTGAGCTCAAGCAATTCTCCTGCCTCAGCCTCCTGAGTAGCTAGGATGACAGGTGCGTGCCACCATGCCTAGCTAATTTTTGTATTTTTGGTAGAGATGGGGTTTCACCATGTTGGCTAGGCTGGTCTTGAACTCTTGACCTCAGGTGATCCACCTGCCTCGGCCCCTCAAAGTGCTGGGATTATAGATGTGAGCCACCATGCCCGGCCAATGCTATGTCTTTTACAACACGTTTAGACTGGTAGAAGACAAGTTTCTAATCAAAAAAAAAAATGTTTTTGAGACTGGGCCTTGCTGTGTTGCCCAGGTTGGCCTTGAACTCCTGGGTTCAAGTAATCCTCCTGGCTCATCATCCTGAGTAGCTGGGATTACAAGCATGCATGACCATGCCCAGCCTCTCTAACTTTAATTCAATTTTGAAGTCTGGAGTGGTTTCAGATATTACATTAACTTGTCTGAATAAACTATTCTCATTTTTCTCCATGATGAAATTTGATTCTACTGAAGACCTGGGTCAGGGGATGGCCTGCGTATCACTGCCCTCACTTCCTGTACCCATGCAGACATCATTAATCAATCGCTACACTCCACACTGAGCCTGTCTATGTTCTCAGAATCCTCCTTTTATTTTTTATTTTTTATTTTTATTTTTATTTTTTTGTAGAGACATGGCCTCGCTATATTGCCCAGGCTGATCTTGAACTCCTGGCCTCAAGTGAGCCTCCCTTGGCCTCCCAAAGTGTTGGGATTACAGGCGTGAGCCACTGTGCCCAACCTCAGAATCCTTTTAAACACAGCCCTCCAGGCTGGCACCACTCATGTCATTTCTGGCCCAGGCACTTGCCTTGGTACAGCCACTAGCTGTGTTCAGCTATTGAGCATTTAAAAAGTGGGTAATGTGACTGAGGAACTGTATTTTTCATCTCCCCTCCCCTCCCATCTCCTTTCCTTTCTCTTGAGACAGAGTTTCGCTCTTGTTGTCCAGGCTGGAGTGCAATGGCACCATCTTGAACTCGCTGCAGCCTCCACCTCCTGGGTTCAAGTGATTCTCCTGCCTCAGCTTCCTGAGTAGCTGGGATTACAGGCGCACGCCACCACACCTGGCTAATTGTTGTATTTTTAGTAAAAACGGGGTTTTGCCATGTTGACCAGGCTGGTCTCGAATTCCTGACCTCAGCTGATCCACCTGCCTTGGCCTCCCAAAGTGCCGGGATTATAGGTGTGAGCCACCATGCCCGGCCCATTTTCTTTTTTTTTTTTTTTTTTTTTTTTTGAGACGGAGTCTCGCTTTGTCGCCCAGGCTGGAGTGCAGTAGCCGGATCTCAGCTCACTGCAAGCTCCGCCTCCCGGGTTTACGCCATTCTCCTGCCTCAGCCTCCCGAGTAGCTGGGACTACAGGCGCCCACCACCTCGCCCGGCTAGTTTTTTGTATTTTTAGTAGAGACGGGGTTTCACCATATTAGCCAGGATGGTCTCGATCTCCTGACCTCGTGATCCGCCCGTCTTGGCCTCCCAAAGTGCTGGGATTACAGGCTTGAGCCACCGCGCCCGGCCGCCCGGCCCATTTTCTTTTTAGTGAATGTAAATTTGATTAGCAGAGTTCTGGAAGAACACTCGGAAACTCCAGAGTGTTTGTATGAGTCAAGTGGCCAGGACCCAGCAGCTGCCAGTGCAGCCTGGATCCATGTGGCTATCAACCACAGGACGCTTGCGACTGTGTGCCAGCCCCCAGATCAGGCCTCTGCCCCCACGGACCTCCTGGATGCTGTGCCCATCCCGTCCTACCTCTGTGCCGTTGCCCCAGCTCCTCCCCTATGGGATGACTTTTCCTGGTATCCCTCACCAGCCTCTGCTCACTCACTGAGGGCCAGGTGCAGTGTCCTCTTTGGGCAGCTTTCCAGGGCTCTGCCTGTGAACGAGTCCTGCCCTGTGCTTGTGGTATGACTTGTGGCTCTGCACAGAGCACCGTGGGAATCCGGAGAGGAGGCAGGGATGGAGAGTGATGGCATCATGGGCGGGACTGTGGGTGATGCTCTGGTTCCCGAGGTGATGGGAAGGGGGTGGTTGAGGCAGCCTTGGCAGAGGTGACAAAGAAAGGCCAGAAGGTGAGCGGGAACCAGGCGTGGGAGGGCTCATCCACACCCTTCATGTGGAGGAAGCTGTAAGTGAGGCAGCCAGCCCAGCAGGCTTTCTGAAGGAGGTGGCTCTGCACTGGGAAACGCTGAGGCATTTCTGTCTGTTTGCTCTACCCAGGACCCCTCCAGACACCAGGCCATTCTGGGCATGGCATTCCTGGCGCTGGCAGTGTTTGCAGCCCTCACTGTGCTGATGTATGTCGAGTGTCTCCTGCGGCGCTGGCTCAGGGCCTTGGCGCTGCTCACCTGGGCCTGCCTGGTAGCCCTGGGCTACGTGCTGGTGTTCAACGCGTGGACGAAGGCGGCCTGTGCGTGGGAGCAGGTAACGGGGACTCTGGACTCCATGCCGGCTGCGCCCTCGGGAGCTCCCATCCCCGTGGTTGGTGGGCATGCCACAGGCCCTTCCTGCCCCACGCTTGGCTGTGTGTCTAGGATGGCCCCAGGCTGGTTTTGTCCCTGTGAGTTCTCTGCATTGACAGGGCTGAGGTGGGGAGAGTGTCCACTTTGGATGCTGGGCTGCAGCACTTTTGGGTGGCTCCAGTTTGGTTGGAGATGACAGAACTTCAGCTCAAAGAGGCAAAAAGGCACAAACTGGTTCCTGTGTCAGGAAAGGCCGAGGGGTCAGTGCTGGGCTCCAGCGGGATAACTGGACCTGGGGCCTCTGGACAGTTTCAGCCCCAGGCACGCTGTCCCCAGGTGGGGGCAGAGAAGGCCACAGGGCTCCAGGCTGCCCACCTCAGCTGAGACAGAGGCCCCTTTCTCAACCAGCTCAACCTGCAGGCTTGAGCCACACTGACCTGACTGTGGTCACGGGCCCAGTCCTGGATGGTCACTGTCACCAAGCAGTGGCACGCTCTGACCAGTGGGCCTGGGTCCTGTGACAGCTCCTGTGGCTGGGGCGGGGTGGGGTGAGGCCCAGGGGAACCATGTGGACTGAAGGGGAGGGAGAGGGCAGCACTCCCAGAGGGGTGGACGCAGGACCGGCTGGTGGGGTTGGTGGGGCAGCTCTGGGAGTGGAGGGAGGTCGCGTGGGGACGCATTGCTGGAGGCAGCTGGTGAGAGGGTGCCTCAGCCTCCCGGTAATCATTCCTGCCGAGCGAGAGCCACGTGGCAGGGGCACCAGGTGGGGGCTCCCTGGATCACGTGAGGCATGGAGCCTCCCACCTGGGGTGGCCACAGGCAGTGGATCAGCACAGGAAACCATGGACCATGTGGCCGGGCCCACCCTAGAAACACATTCTGGCTTTTCTTGTTCCTTCGTATGTCTGCCCACGCCGGGGCGGGGGGCGAGGGAGCCGACCTAAGGACACCAATTGGGTGGGCTGGTGTGGTGCAGGTTTCTGGGGGTCGTAGGGCCTGGGGCAGCATCTCGGGGCACTGGGCTCACCAGGCTGCATCCACAGGTGCCCTTCTTCCTGTTCATCGTCTTTGTGGTGTACACGCTGCTGCCCTTCAGCATGCGGGGCGCTATCGCTGTGGGGGCCGTCTCCACCGCCTCCCACCTCCTGGTGCTCGGCGCTTTGATGGGAGGCTTCACGACACCCAGTGTCCGGGTGGGGCTGCAGGTGAGGGACGGGCTAAGGCCTCTGGGGAGGTTTTGTGGTCTGGGTCTAAGGGCAGATGGGGGCCCCCTCTGAGTGAGTTAGACCCAAAGGCCCCGCAGCCGTGTTTGTAGACAGCCCGCTCCAAGGCTGGGTCCTCTCCGAGTCTGCTCCGAAGCTGGGCCTCAGACGTGGCCCTGCCCTCTGGCCTTTGCTTTGCTGGCCTAGGGCTCCCCTGTGGCTCAGCCCTCAGGGTCGTGACCTCAGGCCCTGTCCTGACGGGGCTTGGGGGAGTATCCCAGGACACTGCCTTGTGTCTTTGTGTTGAATGACTGAACCATCTGTTCATAATTATTGGGGGTTTAGAGATGTGTTTCCTCCTGACCAGGCCTGGCATCCTCTCCGGGCAGAGGCTGGCCCTCTGCACAGCCAGCTGGGCGCTGTGCCCTCTGGGACTGCCCTTAGCACTCAAGCCCCTCAGGCCCTGGGCTCTGTGAGGTGGTCTCTTCTGCCTTCCTGGGTGTCCTGGTCTTGCATCCCTAGTGACTCACTAGGAGACTAGCTCCTGTCTGGGCCTCAGTTTCCCTGTCTGCCCCAGGAAGAGTGACATTCTCAGTGGGTTGGGGGTCAGGGAATGGGAAGAGGTGCCATCACTAGTCTGCCTAGGAGTCTGGTGCCTGGGAGGGCAGGGGCCAGGCCACATACTGAGCCCCACCCTGGTCCACCCGCAGCTGCTGGCCAACACAGTCATCTTCCTGTGCGGGAACCTGACAGGCGCCTTCCACAAGCACCAAATGCAGGATGCGTCCCGGGACCTCTTCACCTACACTGTGAAGTGCATCCAGATCCGCCGGAAGCTGCGCATTGAGAAGCGCCAGCAGGTGGGACCTGGCCCCCACTCCTCACCCTGCACACCCCTGTCCTCTTCCTCTTTCTGTTGGACGTGAGACACTCATGCCGCCATGTGCATGAGGTGCATGGACAGACACCTGTGCAGGTCTCACCTCGGTAAGTCCTGGTTCTCCAGCAGGGTAACCGTAGCCTGCTGACCCTTGACTCTGCCTTCCTCTGTGTGGTTTCGGTCCTGGGCACGCCGTCCCCAGGTGGCGGCAGAGAAGGCCGTAGTGGCTCCAGGCTGCTCACGCATCAGCTTAGCCTCCCCAGCTGAAAGAGCCCTTTTCTCAGTCAGTCTGAGTCCCAGGGGCTGCTGGGTACATGGGAGGTAGATGCCCAGTTGGGTTGGTGGAGGACAGGAGCAGAGATGGAGACATTGTGGGCAGGGCAGGCAGGCAGGCAGGGAGGACGGAGGCCAGGGAGGCCAGGTCTGGGCCCTGATGCTACCTTGCCTGTCCTCTGCCGGTCCCTCTGCTGGTCTGCCCACCGGCACCCAGGAGAACCTGCTGCTATCGGTGCTTCCAGCCCACATCTCCATGGGCATGAAGCTGGCCATCATCGAACGGCTCAAGGAGCATGGCGACCGCCGCTGCATGCCCGACAACAACTTCCACAGCCTCTACGTCAAGAGGCACCAGAATGTCAGGTGGGCGGTGAGATGTGTGGACAGCGTATCCCGGGGGCTGGGTCCACCGTTCCCCCGGCCCCCAGGTGGCCTCCCTGCCCTATCTGGAGGCTCAGACTCCTGCCCATATAGGGATTGGGAGAGGGCCCCATGGTTCCAGATTAATCCAGGGCCCTCCCTGGGCCTCAGAATCCCCACTTCTTTCCCCAGGGGCAGGAGCAGCTCTTAAATTAGAGAATTCAGATTGGTATTGGAAGATCTAGCACCCCCCAAAACTGTAAAACTGTGTGAGCAAACAGCTTTTGTGAAGGAAGGGGTCCTTTCCGATGATTCTCAAGGGAGCACAGGACCTCCAGAAGGAGGTAAAGCCCCCCGGCCTTGGTGCCCAAGAGTGCCCCAGTTCTGACACACCTGATTTTCAGGGAACCATGAAGTTTTACTTGAATGCACTGACCTGAGTTTGTCAAGTGTAGATGTGGGTGCTGGGTGCTGTTGAGTGTAAATGTGGGTCCCGGGAGACCCCTGGGGTCCTCTGCCTGCAGCGCCAGCATTACATCCAAGGCTGGCCCGCTGCCTTTTCTCTGGTCTGTGGATGGTCCATGAGCTTGTGGACTTTGGAGCAGGGAAACCTGGTGCAGATGCCAGCTCTTGGCTTCCCAGCAAGTCTCAATGTCCTGGAGCCTGTTTGTACGTCTGTAGAATGGGAGTTCTGCAAGGGTTGTGTGAAGACTCAATGCCTGTAAAGCACTGGGTGTGGAGGTTGGCTTGAGGGAGCACGGAGCTGCCTCTCACCAGGGAGTTCTAAGGTCTGTGCTGTGGCGAACATTGGATGGGAAAGGGGAAGGCTCCAGGCTGCCTGTAGGAGTGCCCTTCAGCTGTCTGCAGTGATGGGGCCCAGGAGGGGACTGAGGGCCCCTGCAGGTTCTGGACTTTGCTCCCTTCTGCTTTAATGTGAAGTCCCTGGAACTTTAATCTGTCTTTATGGCTGGGCACGACTCTCCCATCCCTATGGAGGCTGAGGAAGGGCAGGGGTGAATGGGCTCAGGCCTGGTAGGCTCCTGGGGCTCCAGACAGTCCTCCATGCTCCTGCTGCTGCTGTCCAGGAGCCAGGCTCTGACACTCCCTCCCATCCCGCCCCACCCCCAGCATCCTCTATGCGGACATCGTGGGCTTCACGCGGCTGGCCAGCGACTGCTCCCCCAAGGAGTTGGTGGTGGTGCTGAACGAGCTCTTTGGCAAGTTCGACCAGATCGCCAAGGTGAGCCTGCCGGCCTGCACTGGGCAAAGCCAGGCCCCTCCCCTGCCCATTGCATCTCCAGGGGTGTCCTGTGTCCAGCGCCCTGCTGGGATTGGGATGGGGAGGCGTGGCTGAATTTTAGCATCCAGTCAGCAAACACAAGCACCCCATGGTAAAGGTGGGGGTGAGTGGTGGCCACGGCAGCCAGGATCCTGTGCTCCGAGTGTGAGGCCAGTGGGGAGATGGACAGTGCACACTGGGTGATCTACTGGGGCTTCGGAGCTCAGATGGGGGCTCAGGAGGAGGAGATGGCTCCATCCTCACTGGCAAGGCCAGCAGCCTCTACTCACCTGGTAGCTCAGGAGGACTGTGGAATGCCCAGCCTCACCCAGAACTGCTTTTCACAAGATCTGCAGTGAGTCATGGACACATTAAACTTTTATGTTTTGTTTGTTTCTTTTTGTGAGATGGAGTCTCACTCTGCCATCAAGGCTGGAGTGCAGTGGTGCCATCACTGCTCACCGCAGCCTCTACCTCCCAGGCTGTGATTCTCGTGCCTCAGCCTCCTGAGTAGCTGGGACTACAGTGTGGCACCCGCCACCACGCCTAGCTAATTTTTTGTATTTTGTATTTTTATTTTTTGTAGCAATGGGATTTCGCCATGTTGGCCAGGCTGGTCTCGAACTCCTGACCTCAAGTGATCCTCCCCTCTTGGCATCCCAAGTGCTGGGATTACAGGCGTGAGCTCCTGGCCCACCTTAAAGTTTGAGATACTTGAAAAAACATCTGAGGAGGAAAGGGAACAGTGTTCTTAGCAGGGGGAACAGCATAGACAAAGCCTGGGGTAGAAAGAAAGCCCTGTGTGTCCATGGGGTGAACATGCTCAGTGGGCGTGGAACAGGGTGTGAAGTGGACAAGGGCACAAGGTCAGATGTGCAAGGACATGAGGGCCAAGGCGAGGACCAGGATGCTGAGGAGCTCGACAGGTGCCAGGCAGGGAGGGAGGTCAGGCAAGGAATATTTCCATTAATGGACCAAATGGTCCTGAGAGTAGGTGAGTGCCAGGCCCTGAACCTGGGTGGGGCCTTGGGCCTACATGGTATGTGTTTGAAGAGAAGTGTGGGGTCCAGGAAGCCTGGGGAGCACCTAGCCCAGCTTCAGGTGATCAGGGCAGGTTTCCTGGAAGTGGTGGCCATTAAATAGAGGCTGAAGTGTAATTTAAGGTGGTGGCTCCCTGTCCTGGCTGTACTTGGGAATCACATGGAAAGCTTAAAACACCAATGCCCGTGTCCATACCCATCAGAGTTTTGTTTTGTTTTGTTTTTGAGACAGAGTCTTGCTCTGTCACCTAGGGTGAAGTGCAATGGCATAATCATGGCTAACTGCAGCCTCAACCTACCTGGGCTCAGGTGAACTCCCACTTCAGCCTCCCGAGTAGCTGAGACTACAGGTGTGCACTACAACCCCAGGCTAATTTTTTTTTGTAGTTTGTTGAGATGGGGTTTTGCTATGTTGTCCAGGCTGGTCTTGAATTCCTACACTCAAGTGATCCACTCACCTCAGCCTCCCAAAATGCTAGGATTACGGGCATGCACCATCACGCCCTGCCACATCAGAATTTTTTTTTTTTTTGAGACAGAGTCTCAATCTGTCGCCCGGACTGGAGTGCAGTGGCGTGATCTCAGCTCACTGCAAGCTCCACCTCCCGGGTTCACACCATTCTCCTGCCTCTCTCTCCTGAGTAGCTGGGACTACAGGCACCCGCCACCTCGCCCGGCTAATTTTTTGTGTTTTTAGTAGAGACAGGGTTTCACCATGTTAGCCAGGATGGTCTCGATCTCCTGACCTTGTGATCCGCCTGCCTCGACCTCTCAAAGTGCTGGGATTACAGGCGTGAGCCACTGTGCCTGGCCAGAATTTTTAAGAGCCTTCCAGGTGTCTCTGTGGGCAGAGAATCAATGGTCTAGAACTTGATGGGAGGCAAGTTATGACTTCACACCGGAAAGAAATTTTCACGATCAGAGCAGCTCAATCCTAGGAGGACTGGAAGTGGGCTCCCTGTTGCAGGCGGTAACCAAGCTTCTATAGGATTGCACTGGTCAGGGATGCTCTGGAAAACTGTCCCATCCTGGGGATTGTGGACTGAGTGACTCAGAGGGCCTGTCTAGCCTGGAACCTTCCTTCAGGATCTGCATGGCTTCTGAGCCAGCAGCTGGGAGCCCCAGAGGTTGAGGCTCATGTGAGGCAGGGGCCCTGGGCTCGGGCCACAGCTGGCCCTTTCCTTACCATAAAGCCCGCAGAGGGTCCCTTGCCTCTTGCACACAGTCTTCTCTCTCCAGCAGGCCCAGGAGGCATGGCCCTGTTGCACAGATGGGGAAAGGGAGGCCATGGCAGCTGCCAGCTTCCCAGAGCATCTAATCTCTGGGCAGAGTTGGGCAGGGCTAGTCCCAGCCTTTTCTCCTATCAGCAATAAGATTCCAGAAGTGTAAGCTCTTTCCAAGAGCCAGGGCCTCCTCTCTCAGAGGCATACAAGTCACACCTTGGCGCAAGACCCAGCTCCCCAACTCCAAGTGTCAGAGACACAGGGGACTGTCAGCCGGTGGAGCAGCCTGGGGAATGTGGCTTCCCCTACATCCCTGAGAGCCAGGCTGGGTCCACGGGCAGTCCTGTGCCTGGTCCGAGAGGAGATCAGGGTAGCCGGACCCTAGTATCCAGGTCTGCTAAGGTTGCCTGCTTTCTAGGAAAGTCACTGTCCTCGTGTCCCTGCAGTCACTCAGAACTCACTCAGCATGTGCCAGATGGGGCCCAGCAGGAAACATCTGGCACACGCTCAAACTGAGTAATTGGAGGAGGGCGCAGGCCAGGGACGGTTCCCAGGATGGGCAGGTGCCGGGGACCTGGAGGCAGGGCTGGTGCTGTGTCTGGGGC
This sequence comes from Macaca mulatta, assembly GCF_049350105.2. Taxonomy (NCBI): domain Eukaryota; kingdom Metazoa; phylum Chordata; class Mammalia; order Primates; family Cercopithecidae; genus Macaca; species Macaca mulatta. The sequence goes on from NC_133425.1 coordinate 45,747,670, forward strand.
CTGGGTCTGTGATGACTGATAGGCACAGAGTGGGGACGAGGACAGGATAGGCTGTAGACCTGGAGACAGATGGTGTTCCAGGAGCAGGGCTAGCCGTCGTGAGCCTGCAGGACACAGCCCTCTTAGCTCCCTCCCCGCCAGAAGCCAGAGCACGGGGCCACCTGCTGGGGTGTCCAGTCCGAGGGTCAGCTGAGTGGGTAGAGGGTAGGGAGGGGAGAGCAGAGGCAGATGCTGCTCCTCCTTCAGCTCCCCTAAAGCCCCACCCACGAGGCCTCGGTGCATGTGGCCACGCTTGCTGAAGGCTTAGGGAAGGCCTGGTGATGCAGCAGTGCCTCAGATGAACCTCAGAGGGCTCTCGGGGTCCCCTTCCCTCCCTGGGCCTTTTCCTTTGAGTCCCCGGCCTCGCCCCTCTCTGTCTCCGCCTTCCCCATCCCTCTTTCCTCTTTGCATTGGTATCTTTCCTCCCCACCCCTAAGCCCTGTCAGCACAGCCACTGCTTGGGTGACCTTGAAACCTGCTGACGCCTTGGTGTGCACCTGTGACCTCTGTCCTCACTCCCCACTCCTGCAGCCTCCTGGCTGCCTCACTGTCTCTTCCCCAGCTCCTGTGAGTCCCTGAGCACTCTCCCTGCAGAGACTGGCATGGCCGGCTCTCGCGGTTCCTCAGGGTCTTAGCTCAAATGATTCTGATTCCTTCTCTGAGAGGTCTTCACTGGCTTCCTGGGAACATCACCTCCCTCCTGTGCCTTGGTTTTCTCCTTAGTGCGGTCACTAAGAGGGGCACACTGCTTTGTTTTTGTCTTTTTAGTTTAGTGCCCACCCCTCCTGCCTGCGTGCAAGCTCTGTGGCTGCAGAGATTTTCGTCTATTTTGTTCACTGCTGTGTCCCCTTGCCTGGCCTGGGGCCGGGTACTCAGTAGGCATTCAAACATTACCTGGGCAAATGAAACCAAGGCAGAGCCCTGCCCGAGGCCCTTAGGAACACTTGTGTTCACCTCTGGTGCTTGCCTGGTGATTCCTCCTGGGGAGGCTCCCATGTTGCTAAGCCTTTTGCCAGGCCCAGAAGTGGCTCCTGGTGGCTGGACCCCAGGAGGCAAGCCCCCAAGCAGGAGAGAGCCGGGCGCACCCTGGAGGGTCGGGGGAGGCGGCTGTCGTGAGAGGTCCCGGCCCCAGACCTTCCAGTGACCAGGCCCCTCCCTTACCCTGCAGGCCAACGAGTGCATGCGGATCAAGATCCTTGGTGACTGCTACTACTGTGTATCGGGCCTGCCCGTGTCGCTGCCCACTCACGCCCGGAACTGTGTGAAGATGGGGCTGGACATGTGCCAGGCCATCAAGTAGGTCCTGGGCAGGCCCAGGCACTGGGTCCTGCCCCATGGCAGACCCTCCTGGGCATGGTAGGGTATTTGTCATTCCCATGTCACCAATGGGGAAACTGAGGCTCGGGGGATGGGGGATGAAATCAGCTTGCCTGGACCACCCAACCTGCTGGAGGATTCAGACCTCATCTGTTTGCGTCCCTCCCCGTGGTGCTGCCTGTGACTCTGAGTCCCAGAAAGCATCTCCGGAGCTCAGAGCTGGGTAATGTGAGGTCAGGGCAGTGAGATCCGCTCCCCTCAAGGCTGGGGTCTTAGCAACAGCAGGAGGCTTCAGGGCAGGCAGCCGGGGGACCTTTCAGACCCAGGGATCGACTCCAAGGCTCCATCTGCTTGCTGCCCCCCAGTGAAGATCCTGGAGTCAGGCTTGGTCCTGAGGCTGCGGGGAGACCCCCAGCTCTCCTCCAGGTCCGCTGCGGCTCTGAGCAGCCGGGGTCTGTGGCAGGAACTTGCTGAGAGGGCTGTATGGGGAGAGGGCCAGGCAGGCCCAGCCAGGCTGACCAGTGTGGGGCAGAGCAGGGCCTGGTGGGGCTGCCGGTCCCAGGCATCAGTCCCTGTTCCAGACTGTCCTCCTGAAGTCCAGCCACAGGTGGCTGGTGTTGCCAGAAAGAAGCCTGGGCAGAGCTGGAGGGGCCTGGCCCTGCACCACTGCCTGCGTGACCTCAGGCCGGCCCCTGTCCTGTAACAGGTGGAGGTTGTACAGGCTCTCATGTGCCTCTGGCTCTGACCCTGGAAGGCTTGGTCAGTGCCCAGCCTTGTTGGTGGACACATGGTGCCACTTGTTATGGGGACTCAGGCTCTGTTCCTGTCTTGGGGTCCCCTGTGCCCCAGGGAAGCTCTCCTGTGGGGCTCCGCTCCTGTTCTCAGTGGTGCCAACAGCTCCTAGGGCCCCTGCTTCCCAGGGACTGGTGGGGGGTGCATAGAAGGTACCCATGGTCTGGGCCCTGTGTTCCTTGTCTATGCTAGGTTTTGGGTGGTTCCTGGACCCCCTCTGTAGACCCCAGTAAACTTAAACTTATTTATTTATTTGAGACAGAGTCTCGCTCTGTTGCCCAGAGTGCATCTTGGTTCACCACAACCTCTGCCTCCTGGGTTCAAGCGATTCTCCTGTCTCAGCTTCCCAAGTAGCTGGGACTACAGGCGCCTGCCACCACGCCCAGCTAATTTTTATATTTTTAGTAGAGTCAGGGTTTCACCATATTGGCCAGACTGGTCTCAAACTCCTGACCTCAGGTGATCTGCCTGCCTCAGCCTCCCACAGTGCTGGGATTACAGGCATGAGCTACCACGCCCGGCCCCCAGTAAACTTTTAAAACCCAGCCAGTGCTGCTGGGCAGGGAAAACACCCAGTGATGGTATTTTGGGTCCATCAACATGGGCTGTAGTGACTAGTTGGAATTCCTCCTCCTTCCTACCTAACCCCTGAGGTCAGGTGTGGCCACACCTACTTGTGTGCTCCCGGGGACGGGCACTCAGCTCCTCCTAAAGAGGAAGCCGCATCAGGCTGAGAACATTCTCTCCCGTGGGCTGAGCCTGCCCTGTCCCCACACCCTGTCCGGTACCCACCCCACACCTGGGAGCTTCAGCCTGTCCCAGGGCTTAGGCAGGGCTGGGGTGACTGGGCCACTCTGCCCCAGGCAGGTGCGGGAGGCCACGGGCGTGGACATCAACATGCGTGTGGGCATACACTCGGGGAACGTGCTGTGCGGGGTCATCGGGCTGCGCAAGTGGCAGTATGACGTATGGTCCCACGATGTGTCCCTGGCCAACCGGATGGAGGCAGCCGGAGTCCCCGGGTGAGGCTGGGCTGGGCAGCGGCAGGGCCAGAGGCCTGGGGCTGGCTGTGGATGGAGGGTTCTGCGGTAGGTTGGGGGGTTGTCAGGTGTGGAGGGAGGGATGAATGCAGAAAAGCTGGCCTGGGGTCCGGGCCTGCCTGCTGCACGTCCCTGGGTGGATGCCAGCCCTCTCTGGGCTCCGAGGCTCTGCCTGACTTGGGTCTCCCGCAGCCGGGTGCACATCACGGAGGCGACACTGAAGCACCTGGACAAGGCGTACGAGGTGGAGGATGGGCACGGGCAGCAGCGGGACCCCTACCTCAAGGAGATGAACATCCGCACCTACCTGGTCATCGACCCCCGGGTACGAGGGCTCGGAGGCCGCAGCTGGGGGGGACCCGGAGGGGCTGGAGGGGCCCTGGGAAGCCTGGCCTGCACCTCGGGGGAGACCCCCATGGAGGGAGAGGTGGGGAAGGGTCCTGGCTGGGCAGGAGTGAGCTCCCTGTTCCCAGGCACGTTCTAGGCACTGAGTAGTCACTCCCTGGGCCTCCATTCTTCTCTGTGTGATGGGAAAACAGCACCTGCCCCACCAGAAGGAGCTAATCTGAGCGAGGCCCTTGCGGCGCGCCCGGCACGTCACAGCATTCTATGAATTATCGTCGCTCTTGGTTTATTTTCCATGAGGTGGTTACTAATCTCGCAGATTTCTGAGAGACACACTTTCGAAACAAGCTTTGGATGAGACTCAGGAAAGCAGGGAGTGGCCTGGGAGCCACTGGGCAGGAGCCTCTGAGTGTCCTGGGTGCTGACCGCAGGTCCCCTGGTGGCTCCAGGGCCCCGTAGTGGGGGAGGCAGTTCCACTGCCCTGGCCAGGTGGGGTCCACCTCGGCCTGTCTGCTGCCCACCCCTGGCCTGCTCGAGGGAGTCTGGCATGTCTGGCCACTACTCTGTGAATCATCCTTGAGGCTTGCTCAAGAATGTCGGCCCAGCCAGCGAGTGGCTCCTTTCACTCTGGTCCTGAATGTGCCTTGGGGCTGGCCCGACTGCCAGACCCTGGGGGCCCAAGGGCTGGCCTGTGAGCCTCCCTACACATCTGCTGGCCTCACTCTGCCCCCAGCACCCCCAGTGCTGCGCCATCCATACTGAGCCAGCATCTGGGAAAACCCCTCCCAGTACCTGTGTCCTGCGCCACCACCCTCCTAGAATAGGGCAGCGATCCTTGCCCTGTATCCTGGCCCTGGCCTCGCCCCTCCAAGCCCCTCCCCTGCTCTCCTGTTCCCCTCACCCCACCTGGTCTCCTCCTGCCCTTCCACTACCAGGCTGGTGGCACCCGTAGGTCCCTGCACCCAAAGCACTCCTCCCTCCGTCCCTAATGCCCTTGCTTGTTTATCCATTTTCCTTGTCTGTTGTCAGCGTGAGTGCCATGCCGGGGGTCTCCTCCTCTCCAGGCTGCAGCCCCCCACCCCGTGCTGAGATGGGTGCCCAGCTCGAAGCTGGTGCTCAGATAGCCCTTGAATGAATGAAGCAGCGCTCCTCACCTAGGAGGCTCCAAAATCTACCCCCGCAGGCTGCCAGGTGGAGCAGAGAAAACTGCAGGCTGCCTGGGCAGACTTGCATTTCAGATAACCGTGAATCATGTTTCGCATAAGTGTTGCACGCAGTACTCAACTGGGCAGCTGTATTTATCTGGCAGCTTGTATCTGTATTTATCTGGCAAAAGTTTTTGTTTAACTTTATTCATCCACGCAGTTGAAGTTCAAAAGGTGTGAAGGGCATGTTGTAGAAAGAGTCCTTGTCCCCAGCCGGCACATCTCCTCAGAGGGGACCTGTGCAGTGAGTTTCTTGTATTCCCTCCACAGGGATTTTCATGGACACAGAGTGAACTGCGAGTTCCCCGACCCTTCATGCTAAGGTGGCAGTGGCGGGCCCCATGGTCGAGCACCCTGCATTTTTCCTACCTTTGGGACATCCCTCCTGTGTGCAGGGAACTTGTCTGTAGCTCCTGTTTTTGACACGGAGGTAGATTTTCTGCACTGGCTTCTATGGGCTTTGCCTCACCATTGCTGTATGACCTGACTGGGGCAAGGTGGGCTCCTGTGGACTGGATGTGGCTGCAGGTGCCCCCATGGGGCTCATACCAATGCCACGCCCATTCTGAGTAGGATGTGTTTGCTCAGAACTGAGGAATCTGATTTTTATTTATTTCTGCTTTTTATTTGTTTCTCAGGGGGCTAGGGTGTCTGGATTCTCTGCTGAGTGCCAGTGACCTTGAACTTGAACGGCTGGGCACTGTGTAGGCAGAGTTGCCACAATGGACGAGGGGACAGAGAAATGCACCCACCCCCACCAGGTTGCTCACCACAGGGCCAGCGAGCTCTTCCTGCTCCGGGACACTCACCAAGGCCAAATTCCACATGGCTCCCATGGCTAGGCAGATAGACGTGGCTAAGGACTTAAAAATGTTTCTATCCCAAAAGGAGGCAAGAGGTTTCCAGGAAAGCTGAGCTGTGGCTTAGTGAGTGTTTGTAGTTGTGGAGGCTTGTCCACGGGGTGTTTGCGGGGCCCTAGGAGACAGGACTTCTGGAGGCAGGGGAATGTTTCAGGGGCTAAGGACTCAGCAGACCTGGAGCCGGCTTAAGCTCATCTCTGGTGGCCTTTGGGTCTTTCTCTTCCCTGCCCCTTTTCCAGTCCTGTCTGGCTGCCCCAACTGAGGAAGGCTGCAGGCAGCTGTTCTTGGCTCAGGGGGGTCTCGGGTCTGTGGCATGAGGGGGTTGGCGGGTAGGGCTGGCCATGCATTCAGGGCCTGGCTGAGCTACTGAGTGTCCAGCATAAGGCTGGGTCTCGCAGGCACGTGGCAGGACATGGCCCTGTGCCATCTGCGGTTGGGGGCCACACAAGTGGAACTCTCTGGATCGCTGCCTTGGGGGTTGGCTGGCCTCTGGCTTGGTCATTTCTTGGGGCGGCCAGTGCCCCTCTTCCTCCTGGCCGCTTCCCACAGGAAGGAGCGAGCGCGCGCCGGCCACACTTGGGAGGGCGGGCTAGGATGGAGCGAACGCGCGCCGGCCACACGTGGGAGGGCGGGCTAGGATGGAGCGAACGCGCGCCGGCCACACGTGGGAGGGCAGGCTAGGATGCCTGTGGCTTCCCCAGGCGCCTCCTGGGGAGGGGCTGATGGGTGCTCAGACCCCAGGGACTCTCTGGTTCCAAGGAGCCTCAAGGGCAGTGGGGCTTCGGGCTTGGGACCCGAACCCTGCCTCTCTCCTTGGGGAGGCAGAGCAGGGAGTGGGGTTGGGTACCGTGGTGGGTACGCGCTAGCCTCTTCTCCGCCTGGGGCAAGGCCAGGGCGCCGAGCTGCGACCCCCTATGGCCTGGCCTCAGTGTGCACCAGGCTTTGGCTGGCCAGTCCCCAAGGGCAGCCACTCTCCAAGGGGACTGCGGATTGAGCAACTTCTTTGCTGTTTATTTTTTCATGGGCTCAGGGTGGTGTCACACTTCAGGGAGAGCCGGATGGGAGTGGCGGCCCCTTCCTGGGCCGAGAGGGGAGGAGGTGGCACAGGCCTGTGTCCATGTCTGCCCCCAGAGCCAGCAGCCACCCCCGCCCAGCCAACACCTCCACAGACCCAAGGGGGATGCGGCCCTGAAGATGCGGGCGTCAGTGCGCATGACCCGGTACCTCGAGTCCTGGGGGGCAGCGCGACCCTTTGCGCATCTCAACCACCGCGAGAGCGTGAGCAGTGGCGAGACCCCCGTCCCCAATGGGCGGAGGCCTAAGGTAGGTCCCCCTCCCACCCAGAGAGCCAGGGATTGGGGCCCCAAGCCAGGGGCAGGAGAGTGAGTGCTAAAGATCTCCTACCCTCTCAGCCTCACTGTCCCCATCTGTAAAATGGCCACAGCCTCTGCCCTACCTCCTGGGGCTGGAGAGGAAGCAAAGGCATTTGGAGACTACGCCAGGATGGCCAGGAACATCCCTGTCTTCCTTGGTGCCTGGACCATGCTCAGTTGTAGTCAGGATGTCTGTGGCTTGGATGACCCCGACACCTTGTCCTGTGTATCAAGTGCTGGAGGGGCTGCACCTGGCCCAGCAGTGGCCTTCAGGGCCCAGTGTTCTGGGGAATGACTGTATCCTTTCCTCCCTTCCCTTTCAGAGCATTCCCCAGCGCCACCGCCGGACCCCAGACAGGTGCGTGCCCTGCCATCCTGGCAAGTCCTGCTGCAGCCACCTCCTCCAAGCAGGCTGCCCTGACCAGCCTCTGTCCAGTGGGCAGCTCCGCAAGGCCCAGCCCAGGACCTCTGTGAAGTTGGCCAGGGCTTGGGTCAAAGCATTTCTAGGAACCAGAGTTTCCTGGCTCCTGGCCCTTCTACATGGCCTTGATGGAGCACCTGTTGTGTGGTGCCCTGGCGGGGTCAGTGGAGTCGGTGGAAGGGAAGGAGATGCCTGTGGGTGTTCTGGTCTCCATGCCAACCCCGGGGGTGTAGCTGAAGACGCCTTGGACTGGGGCTCGGGTCTGCCCTCTGCATGTGGCTGGGCTGCTGGCCAGTTGGGCCATGCTGGACGATGCTGGGTCCTCACTTGCCCTCTCTGGGCCTCAGTGGGACCCACCCATTCCTTCACCATCCCACACGAGGTTCTGGGACCGCACTGGTGGCCACGCCCACGCCCACGCCCTCCTCTGGGAGAGTTGGAGATGGTCCCTGTGCCCATCCTGTTGTTGGTATCTGATTCCAGGAGCATGTCCCCCAAGGGGCGGTCGGAGGACGATTCGTACGATGACGAGATGCTGTCAGCCATCGAGGGGCTCAGCTCCACGAGGTGAGGCCTGAGACCTCTGTCCACCCCCATCTCCTCTCCCCCTTGGATAGGGGTCCCCTATGTGGGCACACCCACCTCATGCCCCATGCCTGGTGGCCCAGTCTTGTTCCTTCCCCCTGCCTGCTGCCACCTCCCGAGGGAATGGACCCCTTCCCAGCTCCCATCTCACCACAGCTGCCCCCGCCCACAGGCCCTGCTGCTCCAAGTCTGACGACTTCTACACCTTCGGGTCCATCTTCCTGGAGAAGGGCTTTGAGCGCGAGGTGAGGACCCCCAGCAGCCTCCCCCACAGAGGGACAGGGTCTCCAGGCTTGGGGTGGGGTGGGAGGCACAGGTCATGGGGCAGCCTGCATTCCCAAGACCGGCTAGGGGAGGGGCACTGAGAATCCACCGCTGCTCCCAGGTGGGGGTGGGGGCGGGGCCAGTGCAGCACCAGCCTGGCGCTCTCTCCTGTCAGCCTCATTCCATGACCCAAATGCGCCATCAGAGATTTGCCTCCATGGGTCTTCAAGACTTTTGCTCCGTCCAGTGCAAAGCCTTAGCAGATCCTGCCATGGATGCCTCAGGCTGACGGCACTGGCCTTGCAATGAGACGAGAACCCAAAACTCAGTTATCACTGTCCTGACTTGCTGCTACGAGCTTTTTGTACTGATAACGACCATTTCTTTCCTGAGTGCCTTCTGAGTTCCGGCAGCATCCTCGGCACCCACATTATACAATTTAACCGTCACACGGCCAGCCCAGGGGTGCTGCTGTACCACTTCACACAGGAAACTGGCTCTCAGAGGCTTCAGAGCCTGTCCCCAGCTTCAGGTGTGGCCTGTCAGAGAGGACAGTCCTGGCCCTTGGTGCTCCAGGGGTACCCCTCTCCCTCCTCAGCCTGAGGAAGTGGCACCCAGAGTCCAAATTTGGGAGTACTTCCTCTTGTGGGGCTCCCTGAGTTGGGGGCTTCCTAGGTGAGGTCACGAGGAAACCTGCCTGGCAGGTCTTGCTGGCCAAGTGACCTGCAGGGTGTGGCTGGTGTGGCCGGGCCGCCGAGCCTGCTTTCCTTCTCTGCAGCAGTGCAGCAGGAACCCTTCTGGGGCTGTGATCCCACAATGGCACCTGGGTGGGGGTGGGGTGGTCTCCCTACCTGCCAGCTTCTTGGCTTGAGGCGAGGACAGCCCCGGAAGCTCAGACTTGGCTCCTATCCATGTACCTGGGGCCATGAGCTCTGCAGGGACCTTGCAAAGAGAGAGACGGGTGGCGTAGGGGAGGGGAAGGCATTGTCTTCAAATAGGAAAAAGCGGAGAATGGGAACAAATGAAACTTACCAAGTGTCACATCACCTGGAACTCCGGGAGGGTGGGAGGGTTTTAATTTATTTATTTTAGAAATAGAGATAGGGTCTCACTATGTTGACCAGGCTGGTCTCAAACTTCTGGGCTCAAGTGATCCTTCTTCCTTGGCTCCCAAAGTGCTGGGATTACAAGTGTGAGCCACTGTCCCAGCAAGGAGGTGTTTTTTTAAAGCTGATTCACTGGAGGCGGGGTGGGCAAGTGGCACTGCAGGTGGCCACCCCTCACAGTCCCTGTTGCCCCCAGTACCGCCTGGCACCCATCCCCCGGGCCCGCCACGACTTTGCCTGCGCCGGCCTGATTTTTGTCTGCATCCTGCTCGTCCACGTCCTGCTCATGCCCAGGTCAGTTGTGGGGAGGAGTGTGGGGGTCCAGCCTGCTGGGATCCAGGCTGGAAGGTGACCGACCATGGCAGGACCCACCAGAGAACCTGCAAGGAGCTGCATGATTTGGGCTGGAAGGGGTCGGCTGCTGGGGTCCCAGCAACTGGACCAGAGGTTGTGGCTGCACACCTTGAGTTACCAACACTTCTTTTTAATAGAATGTGTGTTTTCTGCCACAGGCCTCCCTACTCCCTAACGTCTCTCCCCTCAGTCACCTGTCATATGTGTGGCCTGCAGGCATTTTGGTTGGCAGCCCTTGCCTTAGGTGTTTGGAGTGCTAGGAGGATAGACTCTGAAAACTGTAGGCACCATCCTTTCTCTCTTATATACAGGGAAATTGAGGCACAGAGAGTTAATGATTTATCCAAAAGTCACTGAGATTCATGCTTCTGGCTCTAGGGCCCTGCTGGTGGGGTATACGGATGGGGGTGAAATCAGAGGGAAGGGGTATCTATGGTCAGCTACTTGGTGCTTTCTAGAAGAGCAGTTAGGCCGAAGCATCGATCAGGATTGTGGTTTTGGCTATGCTTAATAAAGACATAATAGGGAGGCTGGACGCGGTGACTCACGCCTGTAATCCCAGCACTTTGGGAGGCTGAGGGGCGAATCACTCGAGGTCAGGGGTTTGAGAGCAGCCTGGCCAACATGGTGAAACCCCGTCTCTGCCAAAAATACAAAAATTAGCCGGGCGTGGTGGCAGGCGCCTGTAATGCCAGCTACTTGGGAGGCTGAGGCTGAGGCAGGAGAATGGAATGAATCTGGGAGGCGGAGCTTACAGTGAGCCGAGATCACGCCACTGCACTCCAGCCTGGGTGACAGATTGAGACTCCATCTCAAAAAAAAAAAAAAAAAAAAAAAAAAAAAAAAAGAAGACATAATAGGGAACACGTTTTGACTGTATTTTTTCTGAGTCTAAAGGCAGCAGACATTGCTCATTTCTTACACACTTGGACCAAAAAGAGTGCCATGGTCTTGACCTCAATCTTCATGGTCTGGCCGGGCCCTGTGAGTTGCCCATGGGGCAGCTGGGCCACAGTTTTCACAGGTCCCCTTTGCTGTGGGCAGAATACCAGGTGGGGTGGGGACAGGTGGCTGTGAGCCAGAGGATTGGTGGGGGTAGTGGTCCTGGGCAGAAGGCCCGAGGCAGAACTGAAGTTCTTCCCTCCTCTCCAGGACGGCGGCACTGGGTGTGTCCTTTGGGCTGGTGGCCTGTGTACTGGGGCTGGTACTGGGCCTGTGCTTTGCCACCAAGTTCTCGGTAAGTAGGGAGCTCTGGCCCCCTGGACCCTCTCTCCCTGCCTTGGGACGCCTGCCCAGGAGTCCTCCCTGGTGAGCTTGGCCGGGCTGAGCCCCTGCTCTGGTCAAGGTTGGGTGCCCATCTCTCCTGCCTCAGGGACAATTTCCTGAGTGCCCTGGAGGCTTCTTCTGAGGGACCCCTCCCCAGGCTGCCTGCAACCAGCCCTCCTTGCCCAGGCTGTTGGCTGTGGGTGACTTGACCCTGTTACCCCACAGAGGTGGTGCCCAGCCCGGGGGACACTCTGCACTATCTCCGAGAGGGTGGAGACGCAGCCCCTGCTGAGGCTGACCCTGGCCATCCTGACCATCGGCAGCCTGCTCACTGTGGCTATCGTCAACCTGGTGGGTCCTGGGGTGGGGAGGCAGGCCTCCTGGGTAGAGGGAGACCTCCAGATTTGGGATGCCTACAGTGTGGCCTTAAAAGCTGCCTCTGGTTGACCTCTCCCCCAAGCTCAGCAGGTGGCCGTTGGGGGTTCCTCTTTGCAGACTCAGGGCTCCTCACCTTTGGGTTTTCAAATGAGGACTCTGGGGGCCCAGAGAGCTTGTGTGGCCAGCCCCAGGAGGATGGGATGCTTTGAGCCACCACATCCTGACACCCCATTCATTCTTCATGGCCCTTCTGAGACTCAGTTTCTCCTCTCGGGGATGAACCCTTGCTCCTCTGCTGGTGCTCAGAGGCTCAGTGCTGCAGAAAGCAGCCTGTGGGACACTTGTCTACCCGCCTCTTGGACCCCGCATCCCAGGTTAGGGCCTCTCTCACCTCTCTGCCCTGGACCCTGGGTTTTTGGAATGTGTTACTGTGACCACCTCCCTCAGGGTCACTGGGGAGGTTAAAAATGTTGGTCCCGGCCCCACCCCCTGGCCGCTGCTCTTCTGGGGGTGACTGTGCCCTCATCTCCTAGCCCCTCTGCCCTGTGAACCCGATGGCTGCTGTGGGGTGTCGGCACGGTGGCTTGAGCCATGCTCAGAGCTGAGCCCAACGTGAAACCTCAGGCTGCTGTGACACTCATGATTGCCTGGGGCCCACCTTGCATGGCCTGGGCAGGTTCCAGTGTTCCTGTCCCTGGACTAACTCTGATGGGGACCCGTCTCCTCTGCAGCCCCTGATGCCTTTCCCAGAGCTGCCTGTTGGCAACGAGACAGGCCTACCAGCTGCGAGCAGCAAGACCAGAGCCCTGTGCGAGCCCCTCCCGGTGAGTGCATTGGGCCCGGCTCCGTGGCCTCACTCAGAGTGGGGCTGCTGCCGCCGGGGGTGCAGTTCGGACCCTCAAAGCATGGGTGCTGACCCCTGAGAGCACAGCACGTGGAGGCTGAGACCAGCCTCTCCTGCAGAGCTGGGAAAGCAGGGCCCCATGGGCCCAGCTGGACTCTGGCCCAAGGGAGTGAGGAGTCCTGGCCTTGGCAGGCTTGATCTAGGCTGTGTGGGCGGGCAGGGAGTGAGGGGAGCATCTGGCCTTGTGGGGATCTCCGGGTCAGGGTACTTCCTCTCTGACAGGCCTGCCGCTGTTTTATACACGAGTATTTGCAGCTCAGGGAGGGGTTTCATTAGGTGGTGGTGCCAGGGCAGTCTCAGGCAGGCTGATGGCAGAGGTCAAGGTCTCTGCCTGGAGGCCCTTGCAGACAGCAGACTCTGCAGCTTCAGAGGGTGGCAGTGCTCTAAAGAGCAGAAAGGTTCTGGGACAGGGGATGGTGTGGGGAAAAAGCCGAGGCGTGTGTTGGGAGCAGTGGGGTTTTGGGTGGGTTGGCTCCTGGGGAGGGAGTGGGAAGAACCGGGATATTGAGCCAGGGGCAGGCTTGATCCAGATTGGGAGGTGCAAGAATGCCGGGGTGAAGAGCGTGGTCTTTATTCTGGGGGCTGGGGAGCCACAGCACAATCTTGAGCAGGGCAGAGGTCCTTTGGAAGGGTAAGCTCACAAAAACTCAGGGAGGCAACTTGGATGCATGCATGCTCCGGCCTTGACCTTGACCGTGGTCTGTCATATCCAGAGCATCTGCATACTATGTTTTCTCCCCTTTAAATGAGCACACTTCATAAGAAATAAAACTACAGTAAAAACAACAGAACAATGGACACTCTTAGGTCTCATTGTTTTTTGTTGAGAAGGGAGGTGGTAAGGCAAGAGGGTGATGCTGAGGTGCTGGGGAGTGGAGCTCTGGGGTATGTGCTGGGCCTGAGGCGAGAGTAGGTGGTGGGGTGGCTCTGTCCTGAGTGACACCCCACCCCTCAGTACTATACCTGCAGCTGTGTCCTGGGCTTCATCGCCTGCTCCGTCTTCCTGAGGATGAGCCTGGAACCAAAGGTTGTGCTGCTGACAGTGGCCCTGGTGGCCTACCTGGTGCTCTTCAACCTCTCCCCATGCTGGCAGTGGGACTGCTGCGGCCAAGGCCTGGGCAACCTCACCGAGCCCAATGGTACCACCAGGTGGGGCCCCGCCCATCCCCGTCCCCATGGTGGCCTGTTCACCTGGTGCCTGCTCACACCAAGGGGCTTCTGTGTTCATAGGGAGTGGGCACCTTGCAGGGTGGGGCTGGCAGATGGCCTGGCTTTCATCTCACAGTTGGGACTGACGGTTGCCCAGGTCCCAGGTCTCCAGCGCTCAGAGCCGAGGAATTCGATTCACCGGCAGGTTCTTTAGGAGTCTCTGGTCTGACAGAGGCCACCGGGTCACCCTGTTTCCAAGCCAGTCTAGTGGTGGGGAGGGAAGGTGGCTGCAGCTCTAGCTCTGCGCCTCTCAGGGCCATGTCCTGGGTCTCGAGTTCTGGAAGGAGCAGTTGCTTCCGTCTCTTCCTAGACAGGTGGTGATACCTGAGGCGCTGGCAGGGCTGGGGTGTGTGGTTCTAGGGGTTCTGGGTCCCAAGTGGATTAAGGAGTGGACCTGGTCCCCCTAAACAAAAAAGCTGGAAGCCTGGGACCCAGAACAGAATCTGCTCCTGTGGGTCTGCCCCGCACCTGCAAAATCCTTATGCCACCCATCCACCCCACCCCGCCTGCCACTGACCCTGGCTCACCAGGAGCTCTGGGCTCCCTTCAGGCCCTCATCACGGCTGATTCTGGTCATTCAGGGGTGAGATCAGGTCTTTCCCATGAGGGCTCCCCCACCTCCCTGCCCACCTCGCCCCTCCTCCCTTTATCAATACCCCAGAGTTGTCTAGTTTTCCACCCACCCCATTAGAATCCATTTCCCCCTTTCCCCTGGGTGTGCGTGGCACCTGGAGAGCATGACTCGATGGGTTGGGGTGGTGAGTGCTGGGAGCGACTTGGGCCTCCCTTCATATCCAGCGGCACCCCTAGCTGTTCCTGGAGGGACCTGAAGACCATGACCAATTTCTACCTGGTCCTGTTCTACATCACCCTGCTCACGCTCTCCAGACAGGTATGGAGGCTGGCCCCCCCACCCAAGCTCTGCCTGCTTTTCCTCACCTCCATCTGGAGATGGGGTGGGGTGGGCTCGTGTGGAGCAGCAGCAAAGACCAGAGTCCTGCCAGGAAAGCACTGGTCCCCTGGCCAGAGGCTCCAAGGACACCAGGGACAGACAGACCCGGCTAGGAGATGCACAGCAGCATGGCCCCTGCTCGCCTGCGGACAGGGCACTTATGTTCGTGCCGTTTGCAGATTGACTATTACTGCCGCCTGGACTGTCTATGGAAGAAGAAGTTCAAGAAGGAGCACGAGGAGTTTGAGACCATGGAGAACGTGAACCGCCTTCTTCTGGAGAACGTCCTGCCAGCCCACGTGGCTGCCCACTTTATCGGTGACAAGTTAAACGAGGTGTGCTGAGAAGGGGCTGGGGCGGAGGCAGGGAGGCGGAGGGTCCAGGCGCAGTCCATAGGGTGAAGGTGTGGAGTTGGAGTGCACACCGAGCTTGGCTTCCTCAGGTCTTGGCCTCACCGGGATGCCCAGGCAACAATGTATGGGATCAGCTGTGAGAGAACAGGTCTGGGGTCAAGGACCTGGGCTCAAGTGTGGTTGTGGACAAGGCACCTTGTTTTCCTGGGCCTTGGTTTTCACCTCTGTAAAATGGGCTGACAGCACTTCCCCACAGGCTTGTGGCGAGGATGAAATGTGTGTTCAGCGGTTTGTGATCTGGACATTCTGTGTTGATGAAAATGTCTGTACTTCTACCAGTTCTGTGTAGCAAGTTTTCTAGATAGGAAACAGAGGCCCAGTGAGAACGAAGACCTCCAACTGTTACCCTCCACTACTGCAGAGGTTCTTACCCCATGTGTACATGGAAACACCCATGGTGCTTCTGTGAGCAAAAAACCAACCTGAGCCTGACCCTCCCTGGCCACCCGATTCTTAATCACCTGGTAACAGCTGCCAGATGAACCTCATGCAGCCCACCTTCCTCCCAACCCCCCGAAAGCTGGGCTGGGCAGTTCAGTGCCATCTGCTCCTGAGGCCTTGCCACTCTTCCCATCCCCTCAAGAGGTGAAGTGGCGTAAGGTCCGGTTTCTTCCCATCCAGGACTGGTACCATCAGTCCTATGACTGCGTCTGTGTCATGTTTGCCTCCGTGCCGGACTTCAAAGTGTTCTACACAGAGTGCGATGTCAACAAAGAAGGGCTGGAGTGCCTGCGCCTGCTCAATGAGATCATTGCCGACTTCGACGAGGTACAGCCTCTAGCCCAGCCCTGTGCAGCAGTCCCAACCCATGCTGGGGAGGGAAGGGCGGCGGCACCTGCCATTCTAAAACCCAATTTAAAAATGTGACACAGGGCTGGGCAAGGTGGTCTATAATCCCAGCACTTTGGGAGGCTGAGGTGGGTGGAACACTTGAGGCCAGGACTTCGAGACCAGCCTGGCCAACATGGTGAAACCCTATCTCTACTGAAAATACAGAAAATTAGCTGGGCTTGGTAGTGCACGTGCCTATAATCCCAGCTACTTGGGAGGCTGAGGCAGGAAAATCACTTGAACCCGGGAGGCAGAGGTTGCAGTGAGCTGGGATCACGCCACTCCACTCCAGCCTGGGCAACAGTTCACAACTCTGTCTCAAAAAAAAAAAAGCACCATGGCCCCCCTGGGGGGAATATACATTACACAGAATATGAAGGTACACATTTCTTTTTCATTCTGTTTTATGCAGCAAATATTTCGTTGGCATCTTCTCTGTGATGGGCAGCTTGCTAAGATTAGACTCAGGCCCTTTAGAATAGCTTCATTTCCAACTAAGCCCACGCTACCAACCAAGCCGATTCAGAGGAAATCAGTTTGGGTTGAATTATTTGCTGGAGACAAAGAATCTACATTCCTGTGTAGATAATGCCGTGTTTGCTCTGTGCAGACACAGATGGAAGGGAAGAGGGAGACAGTGTGGGGACGGAGACGACAGGAAGAGCAGGAGCCGCCAAGGGCCATGTCCTCACCATGCTTAGTCATGCGCTCAGCTGGCAAGGCAGCGTGAGACGTGTGTACGAGAGGCGGCGATGGGTGGAGGGAACCCCACACCCTTCCTGAGGAGTGGGGGCAGCCTGGCTGTGGCTGTGGAGTGGCAGCTGCTTCACCGCTTCCTTCTCACCTGCAGCTCCTGCTGAAGCCCAAGTTCAGCGGCGTGGAGAAGATCAAGACCATCGGCAGCACATACATGGCAGCTGCAGGGCTCAGTGTCGCCTCAGGGCACGAGAACCAGGTACTCAAGCCCAAGAGGGATAATTCAGCCGACTGCCCTCACTTAAAGGTGACCTGTCACCTTACCTAAAGGGTGTGTCCATATCCTGTCCTGGGGGAGGGGGAGGGGCCCAGGTGCTTGTAGGGCTCTGCCAGGATTTTAGGGGTGGGGATCCTCAACAAGAGTGGCGCGCCAGGCCCACTATGTCTGGGGGCTCTGGAGATGCAAGGATCTGACCCACAGCCTGTCCCACAGGAGCTGGAGCGGCAGCACGCCCACATTGGCGTCATGGTGGAGTTCAGCATCGCCCTGATGAGCAAGCTGGACGGCATCAACAGGCACTCCTTCAACTCCTTCCGCCTCCGCGTCGGTGAGCCCGGGCGGTAGGGGCGTGGGGAGCCCCTGCCTCTAGGCCAGCGCACCCAGTCTGTGCAGCACAGCTGCACCTCGCCATCTATTATGAAAGGTTTGAGAATCCCTCTGATCTGACAAGCTCAGCAGTTGGACAATTATTCTGACGTTTTGCATAAGCATATAGTTAGCATATAGTTACCATTGAGAGTTTTAATAATATGTAACTACAAAAAACGGAGAACCAAAATTATTGACTGTAAACAGGTAACCTTAAAATACAGAGAAGGAAGCAAAGTTACTAAACCTAAATGGTTGTGGGCCTGCGCTCAAAGCCAGGCCTTTGTTAAAACGGAGAGTAGCAGATACAAGTGTTAACATCAAACCCAGACTTCTGGCTTCTGAATCTGAAAAAGAGCTGGCCGGGGAATGCCCTCCTCACACCCCAAGCCCGACTGCATCATGGTGACTCTGAGAAACAAGCCAGCCTTCACTCTAGTTGTTTTGTCCCCGCATCCTGTACTGGGGTATGGATTCTCTGGCCTCCCCTAAGGACAGAAGCCGAGGCTTTGCCTGCATGCTTGGCTAACTGTAAACATCATCTTTAGGCATAAACCATGGGCCTGTGATTGCTGGAGTGATTGGGGCCCGAAAACCTCAGTATGACATCTGGGGAAACACAGTCAACGTGGCCAGCCGAATGGAGAGCACCGGAGAACTTGGGAAAATCCAGGTAAAGACCCATCGGGGAAGCAGGTAACTGAGGGGAAAGGATCTTCCCCAGAAGTGAGAGGACTTGGGCTTAAGAGCTGCTGTCTCAACCAGCAGCCATGGTCTAGGGTTCTAGCTATCACAGTCTCCGGGGAAGGCAGGCTGCGTGCCTGGGCGGTCTCTATCTGTCCCTACCATGACAGGTGTTCTTCCCGCCTCTGAAGACACAGGTCTTCTTCCTTTTCAGGTTACCGAGGAGACCTGCACCATCCTCCAGAGCCTCGGGTACTCTTGCGAATGCCGTGGCCTGATCAATGTCAAAGGCAAAGGCGAGCTGAGAACTTACTTTGTCTGTACGGACACTGCCAAGTTTCAGGGGCTGGGGCTGAACTGAGGGCTCCTGCTGGGTTCTGAAAAGGCTGGGAAGCCAATCTCCTTCCCTGAAGCAAGCCCAGGAGAAGACTCCACCCCACGCCAATCCCAGAGGCATGCAGAGGGTGTGGCCGCCTCCTGGCAGATGGCTGTGCATGTTGGCTTTTTTGGACCCCCACTGAAGGATTTCTCAGACACATGCAGCACCAGATTCTGGCTCAAAGCAGCCACTGAGCCATTGTGCGCAGGGGAGGCCAGAACCTCTGTGCCCGGTCTGTAACAGTTTCCAGGCAAGCTGGAGAATGTTCACTGGTTCAGGGCTGACTTTGAGATCTTTGTTCCCTGAGGTGCTATGGAGGCGACTTTAGCACAT
The DNA here is from genome assembly GCF_049350105.2 of Macaca mulatta. NCBI lineage: Eukaryota > Metazoa > Chordata > Mammalia > Primates > Cercopithecidae > Macaca > Macaca mulatta. The sequence goes on from NC_133425.1 coordinate 45,766,065, forward strand.
GATGAAAACAGACGCCCACCTCATTGGCCTGTGGGCATGCAAAAGTGAGGTCTGTTTTTCTAGACACCAAGGGGGAGTAAGCTGAGCTGTCTGGCACGGATTGGAGACTCCCTCTCCCTGGTGGGCCCAGCAATGAGAGTCTTTCTCACAGCCGCATTCTGGTAAATGAAGCTGAAAGGGGTGTTTTACATCTGTAAACGGTTTCAAACAGTAGAGAAACACACCTAATTAGCACTGTTACTTTTTGCCTTGTCTGGTATGTTTGTTTCAAATGAATACATTAATGGGGGTTTTATCCTTTTGAATGACTTCTTAGCTAGTAGACAGAAATCTCTTCTTCCCAGTGGATGCTCTGCCTTTTTAACCACTGACATGTAGGGAGGACTACTGTCCGGTGTCAGCTTATGGGGTCAGCTGGCTGTGGGGGTTGAGTCCTGAGGAATGTGGTCACAGCAAGAAGGCAGGGAGCAGCGGAGCCTTGCCTTTGAATGAGGCAGCTCGTGAGGCAAGCATTCTGGAGAGAGGTGCCTAGAAAGGTGCGGCCTTTCAGCTCTTCCTTGATCACTCACGCATCTTTGCGTTCTCCCCTGCCGTCCTTCAACTGTATCTTACTTTTCTTACTGGAAAGGAATGAAGTCTGTTTAGAGATAAGTTGGACAACCTGTGAGTGCATCTCTCCTTTCCTTTAGTCTTCACAGCTAACTTTGGAGAGCTTCAAAACTACAAGGATCTACTCGGCATGGGTGCGTGCACAGGCTCCTGGATCTGGGAAGCCCGCCCCCTCACAAATGCTGAGCCGTTCTTGCTCTGAAACTGCACGAGTCAAGGCAAATGCAAAAAGCCAGGTTTTGGGGATGTGTCTTACCAGTGCTTCAACTTTCCAAGGAATTGAAAGTCAACCTAACTGTAACAGGGTGAGAAATAACAAAACTGCCCGTGCCTTTTTCTGAAGGGACTTCATAACCAAAAGACTTAACCAGTGGCCTCATCACTAGAGCATCGCCAGGATTTCTAAAGTACTCAGTTTCCCTATATAGCAGGGATTCTTAGCTAGATGTCACCATGAACCCCGTTAAGTTCTACAGAAAGTCTTGCATACAGGAGCCTTTACAAGATTATACAGGGTTGCAGACTGGGTGACTGACCGGACTTGTTGGGGTCCTGGGATGAGTTGCCCCCTGGCTGCAAATTAGAGTACAGCTAAGTGTGGGGGTGGCAGTGGAGGGGACGAAAATTGAGCCTGCCTGCCTGTGCTGTGTCATGTGTGGCTTTATCAGCCCGAGGAAGGGCAGGCGTATTCTAATTTGCACAAAGGTGCTGGGTGGACTAGTGACAGCTCTGATGTACTGCACATAACTGGAATCAGTGTGAACAGAGGAACTTGCTGTATAAAGGAATTTCATGGCAACAATGCTGGTAAGGGCAATTAGCCTCGCTTAAATTGCCTTTTTTACACACCAACTTTTTACATGAAGGGTTGGTTTCACATGAATACTATACTGAAATCTGTGCTCGCAAGATCTAGCTGTGACCAGGGCTGCCCAGCGGGGGCTCTCCTGGGAAGTCAGGAAGGTTTCTGTTGCTAATATAACATGGAAACACATCAGTGCACTGGGCCTCTCTGAGGTCAGCTTATTTGTACTCTTGCAATATTTAAGTTGTTTTTTTCTTCAGTAACAGAAACCCCAGTTGGGACTTTAACAAATAACTGATTACCATTCATGCATTTTTATTTCCTATTAAAGCATGTGCTGTGCTCAGATAATAATAGTTTGTCAGTTTTTAGTTTTCAGTGTTCAGGTTATAGAATATAACTGACCATAAAAATTACCTGCAGGTATTTTCTTTTTATGAACCTGTTTTTAAATTACCAAATTATTTCTTTACTGGTTTCTGTTTTATGACAGAAACAAGTATCTAACAGTGACCTTCTCTATGGGTCAAGGACTTCCTTACAATTTCTCCTAACTGGTGAAAATAATACCTGAAGTTTTCTGCCTTATTGAGGAAATTTCCGAACAGAAGAGAAGATCATTAACCACTGCATACTCTGTGTATATAATAGGTCAATGTAAAGAAACATGATTTGAGGTGGTGCATGCAAATAACTAGGGTTTATTCTATATAATGAGTATTTATAGATCTGTAACATTTGTTTCAAAATGCTGTTTCATTTTTATAAAGTACCAGTGTTTAGCTGCTTTTTATACATATTAAATTAGCAATTTAAAAAACTCAAATATCCGAAGGTATTTTAAATTTAAGTATTTTCTTGGTCCTCAGGAACTCACTAGAGATTAAAAGTAGTCTCTAAAACAACTTGAAAATTTGACTCTTTTAGCATAAGATTTTGAGTCTTTTGGGGGAATTAATTTTCCTTTACCCTACTTGTTCTTCCTAAATACTAATTTTCAAAGTCAGGAAAATGGAAATCAAATGGCTTCCTGCCTGGGTGATTTATAGAAGGATTGTATAAGGGCCTTCAAACTTAATTTGTTCACTGAACAAGGCTATCTCCATCCTTTTTCCCTTATGTATAACAGGTTCTAGACAGATTCAGAAAAATCACCATTTATCTCAGCTTGCTGATAAAAGGGGGCCATGCATTTTGTGGTCTCCTACTTAAGAGTTCAACTGCTTGGGTACTTGACCTTTGTATTTCAGATAAACAGTAAATAGAAATGTCACCTTTTGGTAATCTGGTAACTACCTGATGTATTCAAGGATGACTTAGTTTATCTTATTTGGCTTATTACTTTGCTATAGTACTAGTAACTCCTCTTTAAAAAATGGAAAAAAACAAAAAACACTAGCCATGTGACCCTGCTATAAAACTCCCAGTGTGCTTTTGTTGGGGGAGGGTGGGAGATGCCTAATTACCCATACAAGTGCATCATTCCCATTGGGTATGCAGGGGCAGAACCACACTAGTAAATTGTAAAATTATTTCAAGTATGTTCGTATAATGGAAAATCTCACTGGATGGGGCCATTTTAAGAACGTTTCTTAGTGAAGGTCCTGTCTGTGGGACATAAGGAAGAAGCATGGGCAGGCACTATTTTGAAAGAATGCTGTGCAGGTATGGCAACAGCCCCAAGCACGTTCCTTCCTCACACGGGCTCCTTTCTGTATACACCACCAAGATGAGTCCCAGGTCCAGCTTTATTACCTAATACAAGTCCAACCTCTGGAACACTCAAATTCACTGTTCCAAAGTTTAATTAAAAACACAATTTACAAATATTTAATATCTTCTGAAAAGCATTTCTAAGTTAAGAATGAAAAAGTATGTACATAATATATAATCAAATACCAGGCAGCCTCAACTTCCACCAGGTCCACACTCAGCAACATCCGTCTTTTTAGGTTCTTCAATATCTGAAAGAAAAAGACATCACTTAATTCAACATTGTTTTTACCTTTTAATTAAAAAGGGGACATGAAGGTCAAGCTGCCATCCAGAACTGTAACTGCTGAGAGCCATTCTTTACCACATCCAAGGTTGAACACTAGGCGCATTATCAGGCTATTATTGTGGCTCTTCTGCACACAGGAAATCTTTATTAATTCTTTAGACAAGATAAAAGGAAAACTAAGAATAGTTTTATACATTAAAAACAGACAAAACCTTTCAAGTGTTATTTGAAGGGAGAAGACTAATGTTCCTTTTATAGTTGGCCCTTCTTAGCCACGGGTTCCACACGTCTGCAGATTCAACCAACTGCTAATCACAAATACTTGGGGAAAAAATCCAATTAAAAAAATACAATGAAAAAAAAAATACAGTATATTAACTACATTCTACGAAGTATATAAGTAATCTAGAGATGATTTAAAGTATACTGGAGGTTGTGCGTAGGGTATATGCAAATACATTTTATGTTAGGGACTTGAGCATCTACAGATTTTGGTATCCTTGTGGGGTAGATACCAAATCTGGGGTCCTGGAACCAATCTCGGGCAGACACTGAGGGATGACTGTAGTCACTACAGCTTTCCACTTTCCCAGAGAAAATAGGGCACGTACCTTCTGTCAAATCCACAAAGTTGTTTTCCATGGCGGCGGAAGGAATGGAAATCCCCATTGCTTTTCGAACTCCATACGTGCTTACAATATCACCTGGAGTTACTTGCTGTGCAAGTTCTTTAAGATTATTGGTCACTTGTTCAGCTAACAAGAAAAACAAAGATAGTTCCAGATACTGAAACATGGTTCCTTTAGACAGAGGCATCCCAAAGAACAGTAAATGTACAAATGCAAAACACAAAACAAAACAAACAAAACCAAAACACAACTGTCCCTGGGATTCACATCAGCATTACTCTATAGTGCCATTACCACTGTACTCAGAAGTTTTTTCTTTGAAGCATCCCGTGACTCTCCTCTTATGGGAGGCAAAACATACCAAGATGCATTTCTCTGTATGAGGGACCCAAGAGACAGATCATGTTGGGAGGGGGTCTGGTGCTCAAACGTTCATTCTGGGCTTCCTGGAGTTCCCTGAGCAATCTGGTGGTCTCATCAAGTTTCTTCTGGAATATTTCAGCTTCTGTGTGGTAAGAAAAAGAACACACGGAAGAAAACAGACACACTTGTGTTTGATCTTGTGTAATAAACTGACTCCTAGGCTCTAGGGCTTTGCTAATTATTGGTTAGCCTTCTCCCTTCAAAAGAGTAATCCCCTTGAAATGAAATCAACACACTATACCCATTCATTTAACTTGGTAAGCCAAGATCTTCCTGTGGTGAATGGCTATATTAATCTGTACTTATGAGACATGAAATCTTGACTGCCTACATCATGCAGTTTTTCAATCAAACCCTCTGGAGACACTCACCTTCAGAGTCAAAAACTTCAACTGGAACGCCAAAATTTGTTACAGCTTTCAGCGCTATGAGCCTGTCTTGAGTACTGGAGTCCAAACGCCCTGGTGGCTCTACTTCTGTAATCTGCTTCAAAAGGAAAAACAGGCAATTACTGGAGTTTGCTAAGCCACAGCAGTGCTAACTAGAAATTACTAAGATGGTGTGTATTTACAGGCAAAGTTACTCTACCTATTTACTATGGAGTCCTAATTTTGATGCTTACAGAAAATGAATTTCCAGAACACCCTTTTAAAATGCTATTCCCAAATCTTGGCAAAAACAGGTATTCAATAAATCCACACTTCTGTGAAATGTAATGGTGTATCTCATACAATTTGTATCATTTGTTTAGTATGGCAACTATTCTAAAGATGAAGTAATGAGAGCCTTATCGTTGCTTAAACTGTGAAGAGCTTTTGGTGATGACAATGCCTTGTGTTTTCGAGATTCAAAGACTATTTCAGTCCGTCTAGTCCATATACTTGCATTCCTATTGACACACTTCCTGGGTCTTCTCCAGGCCCCCAAACTAGGCTGTCAGTATTGCATGAGAGAAACAAAATCTTAAAAAGGATAGAGCCGGCCCAGTGCAGTGGCTCACGCCTGTAATCCTAGCACTTTGGGAGGCCGAGGTGGGAGGATCACCTGCGGTTAGGAGTTTGAAACCAGCCTGGCCAACATAGTGAAACCCTGTCTCCACTAAAAAAAAAAAAAAAAAAAAAAAAAAAAAAAAAAATTTAGCTGGGCATGGTGGCAGGCACCTGTAATCACAGCTACTCAGGAGGCTGAAGCAAGAGAACTGCTTAAACCCAGGAGGCAGAGGTTGCAGTGAGCCAAGATCGCGCCACTACACTCCAGCCTGGGTGACAAAGTGGGACTCCGTCTCAAAGAAAAAAAAAAAAAGGTGGAGTTTTTATTTTCAGAATCGTTAAGACTCAGAGTTTCCATAACCTCAACATTGCTTTTTGGGAATAGATCAACCCAGATATTAAGCAATCAAAAGTGAATGGTTCCATTTATACTATGGTGTGGCTCTCCAACTCCAACTCCATTGATCCACCTGATTTCTCTGCCTACATATGGGCTAAAAACTTGTGGTGGAGAAACTGTATAATAGTGTAACTTGGCACTGATATGCATTTATGATTTGCCATTTCAGCTAGGCCCTCACAACTCTACTCACTAACCCATTTTACTTCTTACCCAATAGGCCTTCCCATTCTCAAGACTTCTCTTACTCCCCTTATTTTCCATTTAAATATTTCTCGTAAAGTGTAAAATAAAATCACCTCCATTTCTTTTGCTGTGTCAAGTGTCCTAGTATGGCCTTCATCTTCAGGCAATGACTGTAAGGATAAAGAAAAACAGCTTTTTAGGAAAACACATGAAGGTAAATATCAAGGAAAAGAGAAAAGTGTCAGAAGTTTCTTGGCAAGAGAAAATGAATACAAATATGGACTACTACAATATAATTTTTCAGACCAAAATGACTAAATACAATTATTAGCATTTTGAGAGGATTCCGTGAGCTGGGGTACTTACTACTGGTGATGTTATTTCCATGCCTGATCAAAAGCTACATACATATTTAAGAAGGTATTTGGTAAATAACTTATAAATACGTAAATAAACGGTATCTGTTTTTATTAGAAAAATCCCTGACAAGAAGACAGGAAGGAGTTCTAGGGATTACTGTTCATGAACAGAGCAATATTCTCAGATAGCAGAGGATTACTGAAAAATAATCAAATGCTACAGAGAATGTGAAAGCTGCTCAATCTTGTTCTGCACAGATAACGCACCCAGGAACAAGAGACAGATGTATCATGGACATCAATCAATGATGTCATCTTTCTTTGAAAGGTTCTGTTGTCAGTTATTTAACCAATTCCCAATTTCTAAAAATTATGAACAATGTATCCTTATATGTAACTTTTATATTTTTTCTAGAATAAATTCTGAGAAGAACTGCTATATTGAAGGACAGAGACACTTAACATTTTGAAACACATTGCCATATTCACCAAATGAAAAATATTCAATTTTCGTTAGATTATTAATTCATTCAGATTAATTGATGAGAAGGATATGGTAAAAAAAAATGTGTATTTTTAATTGATGTAAAGTTTCAGTTTTTAGGTTGTGTGATGAAAGCGGTCTGAGTGCAGATATTTTACAGCAGTCATCGTTGAGCCTGACTGAGGCACTAACCTCAGCTCTGCTGACAGGTCACCCAGCAACCATATGTGCGGTTGTGAGCAGGGTACCAGGCACTACAGTCGCAGTCACCATTAAGAGTTAGATCTCCAAGAGACACAGGGTTTCTCTAACTATTGTGACAGGAACATTCTGGAGATCAACTCTCTTCTGTATCAGCAGGAACATTTTCTGGTTCTAATCCTTGAGCCACAACTCTGAATGATTCCAGATTACGAACTATCTGCAGCTGCACTAGAGATAGCTTACAAGTGTTAATAAAATAGCAATGAGGAAGCTTTTTACTTTTTAACTTGAGGTTCCTCCCAATGTGCTATTACTGCATAAGGAAAAGCCATTCCCTATCATTTTAGCCAACTTAGTTTCAGGCCAGTGAGCAAAACTTTGCTTTTTTGTTAGAGGACACAACACCGACTTCTGAGTTGTAAACCCCATTTCTGAGTCCTACATTCCCAAGATGAGATAAGGATAATGCTCGGGCCCTCACAGATCCTAGTAGCTAAGCTACTCCTTTCCGTTCATTGTCCACCCGTGGCCTCCACCCGGGCTGGGCTGTCTTTCAGGGCCACGGAGTTCAGCTGTCATACTGGTTAATCCCATGGTTTCATTATACTGAATGACTAATGCTTGAGAGTCGATAATAAATTACCCTGTTCCGTTAGCAGCGTTCTTACCATCTCCATCTCTTGTAGGGTCCTGGAATGACCTCCTTTTGTTAAAACATCCAGTAGACTGTCTGCCATGACATACGGATAATCTTGGCATGTGGCCAAAAACTCATGGATGCTGCAAGAGAGAGGAAAGTCTCACATAAATCACCTCCACTGGCTTTATCCTCCTATCAGAGCCAACTGTTCCCATTAGATGCCCTCGGTTATACATCAAATTTCTGCCTAGACACAACATGGTATCTACAAATTAGCAATAACATTATCATGAGAGAATTAATATGAAGAACACAGTAAAAATAAAATGTTCCAAAGAAAAATGAGACCTCAGTGACAGGGGTGCAGGCTCAGTCCCTGAATCTTCTGCTCCCCGCCCTTTCACTTCCTGTCTACAGTGATCACCTTCACCTCAGGACTTTCATCTGGGATCAAAAAACTCTCAAAAGTCACATGTCCAGTTTGGACCACACCCTTTGGTGCTCCACATGGAAGTCTAACAGACATCTCAAGCTTAAAACATACAAAACTGAAATGCTAGATCTTCCCCACTAAGTAATGTTCCAAAGTCTCCCCTTTCTCAGTAAATAGCAACTGCAGCCTTCCAAGCTCAGTGTGCAAACCCTGGAGTCAGCCTCGACATCTCTCCCACATCCCACTTCAATCAGTAAAGAAATCCTACTGGCTGAGACTGAGCCCTTCTCAGAACCTCACCTGCTACTCCCCCGGTCCATTTCTCATCTCCCTACTTCTGTCCTTGCCTCTCTACAGTCTATTCTCCAAGAGTAGCCAGGGTGATCCTTTAAACATCATAAGCTGGACTGGGTCACTCTTCTGCTCGCAATCCACCAGTAGTTTCCATCTCACTGAGAATAAAATTCAAAGTGCTTATAAGGACCTACTCTCACCAACGCCCTCCCTGGCCATGTGCCTGCACACTTCTGCTTCTTCCTGCTGTTCCTCAAGTGTGTTGGGAAGGCTCTCACTCAGGCCCTCTGCATAGCTCCTGCGCTGCCTGGAATGCTCTCTCAGGTGGCAGCCTTGCTTGCTTCCTCACCTCCTTCAGTTTTTGCTCAACTTTCCCTTTTGTGCAGACTTTCCTGACTGATTTAAAAGTGCACCCCTCTCACAGCCCCAGCACTACTCTCTCCTTCTCTGCTGCTTTACTTTTCTCCAAAGCACTTGTCATCATTTGACAAGAGGGCATGGGCCTTTGCCAGTATTGTTTCCCTGTGCAATCCCTATTTGTGGTATGCAGATACATAATCCAGAAAGAATTAATTCAGGCTGCTGAGGTCTAAAAGATTAAATGGCTTGATCTGAAACCACAGTCAACTTCAGACTTATGGACCCCTACCCTGTTAAAAACCACCACCATCAAACCACACTTACTAATGTGAAAGTGAACAGATTCTCCCTTTATCAGAGAAACAGGGGACTGGTGAATCTACAGGGTTAATTTCTTACACATAATGAAAATTAACAAGGTACTACTGCTAAGAAGGAATAATATCCAGTAAACTACTGCCATAACCCAAGCTCAGCATCCCGTCCTGAGCCAGAATCCTGCTAAGTCAGGACAGATCTCATTGTGTTGATGGGATCCAAACTGCTCAGCATCCTAAACAGGAACACAGAGATGATCTTCCCACAGAAACATGCAATAAAGAATGGCTGAGTTTAACTGCAATGGTCTACCTGGCATATGATTGGTCAAAAAGGCTTTTATGTGGGTTGCCTATGGAATAGAGCCATCCTATCCTGCCTCCTTTCTCGGGCAAAATGCACTGTGGGTTCCCAAACTGATCAAGTTTGGACCATAACTCACTGACACACAACATGTTATAAGAGAACAGATGGCATGTCAACATTTTGAAGTAACAAGTACCTAAACTTTAGTACTGGCTGAGGTAGTCTCTTTAAAAATATACTTTTGTTTAAGAATTAAAATACTGCAGATGCCACCATCAGGGAGACATGCTCTCTCTCCACTAAAGGATAACAGTAACTATGAATCCATTATTGTCAGCTAAAAAAAATTACTGAGCACATTTTTTACTACTCGGCCAGTTTTGTCAGTCTACCCACAAATCACGTATGTACATTAATGTTTTTAAACAAATGTAATCAGAATATTAACTGGAGACTCACCTGAAATCGCTTGGAAGATCAGAGTCTTCCCCATAGGTTGAATAGATTAAATCAGAATCATCCTTGCTGATATTCGCAAATGTGGAGTCATAATGCGGTGCATAAGAACTGTAGGGCCCATAATTCAAATACAACACTGTTGAAAAAATCAAATACTGTAACACTATTCTTTAACTTGTATGTCAATCTATTTTCTTGTTTTACCAAAAGATGATTTATTCTCTCCTAACTTTACTACTTCATTGACTGGTTCGCAAATCTAAGATATTTTCTCCCAAACAGGTACTTGTAAAGGTACAACTCAAGTGAATTCTTCCCTACAAGGGAGAGGAGAGGAACAATAAAGAACAAAACTCATTTTGAATATGAATACCCAATTTTCCAGTCTCTTCTGAAGTTAATAAAATAGCTAATTAATGTTGCAAAAATACCACCAAGATACTGGTACCCATCTAGTGAATAAAGCGTAATTGTGCTTCCTTTCCCTAATACCCCAAAACAGAGAAGAGAAAAAAATGACTTCTATGCAGGAGCCTCACCTGGAGTGACTTTGTTCCTTTTATCCTCTTTGAACCCCTGCAAAGTATTCACTCCAGACTGAAGTCTTCCAGTTGTCATTCCCAGTCTCACAGGGCAGTAGCCTGGCTCTACAACATAAAACTGAGCACAGTGAAGGAGGCCTACATGGCCATGACCCACGGGGCCCTCTGCCGAGTGACTCCGCATACACCACTGCATGGCATCTGCATGACCGTGAAGGAGGCTGGGAAACCCTTACTACACCCACTTTTATAAGAAAATCAAAGCTCAGAAAGGCAGAGCTACAGCCAGGACCAAAACTTAGACCTGTTCATTACACTCTCCTGCTTCCTGGAATTCTTTATAACCACATACACTTGACTTAAAAAATTAGACTTTTATTAAAAACAAAAGCCATGAAAACTTTTAAAAGCTGGGATTTCTAATGTTAAGATGAAAGTTAACCAGTACAAAGGTTAGTAAAAGATTGAGGGAAAACACCTGCATTAAAGACAAAAGGGCTACTAACACATGAAGGATAAATGAGTGTCTATGAAAGGCACACTTTTAGTGAAATGAGAACAGGCATTAGCCAGGAATGAATCCCTGTGATGAAGCTGGGAATACGTGACATAGAGAAATCATGGGTGGGCACCTGAGGGGACTGCAAAAGATGCTGGCAGGAGAAGATGTGGTCTCCCACAGTATCTAACAGAGGGGCATCTGCTCTCCTGAAGAAGAGTCTGTGTCACATGATCAGCCTGCAACGGAGGCTACTGCCACCAGTGACCGGTGTGGTGAAGGCACTGTTAACCAACTGAACATCTAAATCAGATCTCCTCTCCTTCTCAGTGAACAGTCTGGAATTTGGTTTCCTAATGGGTACGGGTACCAGATGATGAAGCTGAGAAGATGAACAGGGGTGTCTTCTACCTTAAACCACGAAAGTGGCCTACAGAGGGAGCTGTGCACACGGGGAGCCAAATCAGCTTTGGCCACATTTGATTATGTCTCAGAAACTGGAAACCCAGGAAACCAGACCAAAGGCAGAGACCACACTCCTGGCTTCACAGAAAGCAGCAGATCTTAAGGTGTCACCTCCATCAGTTAGCTGCATCTCCTAACACCAAATGTTTACCACAGCTATACCAGAAAGAGCAATGTTCTCAATCCGGTGGCATTCTTTGACCTATGGTCATATAAAATTCTACTTGTTTGCATCAAAGTAAAAACTGAGTTTTGTTTTGAAAACAGCACTAGCTCCTTTTCTTCTATTACTGTTCTCCTTTAGAGAACATTCATGGTCCCCTTCTTTCCATCTTCAAATGCTATTCCCTGCTTCAAGGTTTTCACACCTGCTGTTCTCTCATCCCTTACTCAACCTAAACATCATCTCCTTAAGGACGCCTTCCCTGACCCCCAAACACTAGGTCGGTATCTTCCATTATGATCACAGCTGTTCTCTTCCTTTGTAGTATTTATTCATTATAGACACATACCTGCATAGTACTGATTAAGGACAGACTTCTTTTTACATGAGCCCTCCTCCCCCGACTTCATAGAACCTAAGGAAAAGAGACTCCTCTCTCTCTGTTTTGTTCTCTACTATACAGCTAGCTCCTAAGACAGCACCCTGCTCATAGCAAACAATAAACATCAGAGACTGTTGCCTTAAGGGTAAAAATTCTGTCATTATTCATTTTCGTATTTCCAATTACTTCTCTCATTATGACAGTATGAAAATAAATATTTGTTGACTAAATTAACACTGTCACATTTGCATATCTCAATACATGATTCTCCCCTCAGACCAGTGACAAAAAGTTCTAATTCTGACATTGAAATTCAAAATATAACCTATATTATTTCCATTAAAACATCATTTGAGAAAACAAAAATATGACTGAGGCTCTAAAGATTCCCAATCTTTACAAACTTTCTACTGACTTCAGTGAAAGATACGATGTCACTAAGCATACACCCTCCATTATTATTAAGGCACTATGTGGCATATACATTCATTTATTCACTGAAATAAAGAGATCAGTTAAATTTATAATATCATAATCTGTGGGTATGAGATACCTCTAAACTGAGTGTCTATACTAAAGTCTCTTAAAATCAGGGCTAGGAATTACTATCTAAATTATGGCTTTGTTAATGGTGGGTTTAAAATATTTCAAAACTTTGAATTTTAAGGAAAACTTGATATACCGTACCTATTCTAAGATGAAGTGAAAGTTAGGCTAGCTATTACCATGAAATACATGACGTCTAGCTAGATCCTCTGCATAATGACACAGTTAGACTGATCAATATTCAAGCTTGTTGCTTTAAAATGTTAACCCAGGTTACTGTTCTCTGCCAAACAGCATCAAGTTCATGCACAGTTTTACTCTGATCCTACCTCCTACAATGGGATCCACAGGATGGAGAAGTCCCAATGTTGTTGTTCCATCTGGTTTTCTTCTTTCGAATTCGCACTGCAATGACCCAAAGTATTCAGATGGAATGAAGTGTTTTATACAAACACGCTGAGTATCCTTTATCCGAAAGGCTTGATACTAGGGTGTTGTGGATTGCAGATTTTCCCAGATTTTGGAATATTTACATATACATAATGAGATATCTTAGGGATGGAACATAAAATTCATTTATGTTTCATACATACGTTACAGACACAGCCGGAAAGTAATTTTATACAATAGTTTAAATAATTTTGTGCACCCGTCACATGAGGTCATGTGTGGAAGTTTCCACTTATGTCATCATGTCGGAGCTCAAAAAATTTCAGATTTTGGACCAAATTTCAGATTTCGAATTTTTGGATTAGGGATGCTCAGTCTGTACCATATTCATATATGCAGCAAACCACAAAGCCTTATTTTAACCTAACTAATATTACAGGTGGCTAATCATTAAACTCAAGGTACTGACTTTCACACCTGTCTCCAGGTATACAGGGGATGATGGGCTAGAGAAATGGAGGTGAGGAAAATCTCAGAATTCTAAGAGCTCTGTGGGTCCTTTTTTTTTTTTTTTGAGACGGAGTCTTGCTCTGTCACCCAGGCTGGAGTGGTGCAGTCGCCGGATCTCAGCTCACTGCAAGCTCCGCCTCCCGGGTTCACGCCATTCTCCTGCCTCAGCCTCCCGAGTATCCGGGACTACAGGCGCCCGCCACCGCGCCCGGCTAGTTTTTTGTATTTTTTAGTAGAGACGGGGTTTCACCATGTTAGCCAGGATGGTCTCGATCTCCTGACCTCGTGATCCGCCCGTCTCGGCCTCCCAAAGTGCAGGGATTACAGGCTTGAGCCACCGCGCCCGGCCTAGCTCTGTGGGTCCTTAAGGCTACCTAGTTCTCCCCAGTCTATCAAAAAAGGCTACTACGGACCAGGAAAGGGCAGTGGCTTGCTTAAAGGCATGTACACACTTACTTGGCTTTAAAACCAATGTGGGCAGGGACCCACCATCTCACTGCCACCCAAGACACAGACATGGCTTCTGTTCCTAAGTCCCCATTAAATGTTTCTTTCTGGAAACATTTAAGCTGGAACATGTGGTGAGCTAGCCAGGAGTTGAGGGACCAAGAAATGGGCAAAGGGAAGGAAGCATCTGTGGGGGAAATCCCAGGTGGCAGCCACTTCCACGTGGAGTGGTGTGGCTCACGTTTTAGATGCCTGTGTGTGAGTACAAGGATGCCCTGAAAACGCCAGTGTATTTTCAGTGATTGTTGGCTGAGAGCCATCTGTCGCACTGTGGTCATGAAGGGCAGTTGGCAGCCACTGCAGCAAGACGGCCACTTTTGTGGGCTGCTTGTTTGTCAACAGGAGCCCAGCTAGCAGCAGAAGCAAAAGTAAAACAGCTTGAGTAGGAATTACAATTAGGAAAAATATTTTTTTGAAAAAGAGCTCTATATTCAAATGTTGGCTCAGTTAAAACTGCTATTTGGGCTATACATATACAAACATATGTCTATTGTTTTAATGCCGCTGTAATGGCCCTGTAAAATGTCTCAGTCAACTGAGTTCTGTTTGGCTAGCCCTCCTTCCTCTTGCCACCCTCCATACCATATTAGGGACCTGATGGAATTTCTGGCAGCTTCTGATCCCTTGAGGTAAACAATAAAGGCATCAAATACTCCTCTTTTTGGGAAGAATCTCTGTTTTTCCTCACAGAATATCAAGAGTTGTAAGCAGACAGATTCCTCTCAGATCTAAAACTCTGCTCTTTTCTGTATTGTATTACCTGATCTCTAAGGCCTTCTGGGGACCCAGGATTCAGTGATTTGGGGTGATCTAAAATCTGCCTTCCAGTAAGTATTAGGCTCTAAAAGCTGCATGCTTTCTTGGCCCTGTTCCTTAAAGGGCTCCCCTCCTTGAAACCAGTAATCTAATAAGGAAACAAGTTGAAAAGACGACATCTTTTTTTTTTTTTCTTTGAGAGAAAGTCTCACTCTTGCCCAGGCTAGAGTGCAGTGGCAAGATCTTGGCTCACTGAAACCTCCTTCTGGCAATCTTGTTTTCAGGTAATGGTGTTTAGGTTTAGGTTTTGTGCCTTTGAGATGTAAATTTTCTACCTTGTTTCATCTACTTTGTTATGACTTTGGAAATGATAGACAGTCTACGAGGGGGAGAGTGAAAACTGGCAAATGAAGAATCTTATAAATCTAGAAGATCTGTTTCTGTGTGTTTGTATGTCTATATATGTGTCATGTGTATGTGATATATCACTATCAAAATATATGAAAGCGCTCTAATCAACTGACCAAAGAAAAGTGCTTAAATCAATTATTTTATTAAAAAAAATAGAACTTGGCTCAAATGCCTTCTAGTTCACACAACTTCAGTAATCCTTGTTAAATAAAACTAGTTTCAAAATTCTCTTCTGTAATTTTAAATCTTAAAGTCATGTTATATTAAGTAATCTTAGGGTTTTCACTTGAAATTAGGGTTACTAAGAGTTAAAATAGCTAATATATATTATTAAAATTACCAGATATAAGAGAAACAATTCTATATACATAGTATATAAAGAAAAATGTGTTTTTGGTAAAGACACAACATCGATTTACAAAAATCAGTAGCATTTCTATACACCAATAATGTTCAAGCTGAGCGCCAACTCAAGAATGCAATCCTATTCACAAAAGCCACACAAAAAATAAAATACCTAGAAGTATATGTAAGGAGGTGAAAGATCTCTACAAGAAGAACTAAAAAACACTGCTGAAAGAAATCATAGATGACACAAATGGAAAAACATCCCATGCTCATGGAAGAATCAATATTGTTAAAACGTCCATACTGTCTAAAGCAATCTACAGATTCAATGCTATTCCTATAAAATTCCCAACATCATTCTTCACAGATTCAGAAAAAACTATTCCAAAATTCACATGGAACCAAAAAGGAGCCTGAAGCGTCAAAGCAATTCTAAGCAAAAAGAACAAAGTCAGAGGCATCACATTACCCAATTTCAAACTATACTACAGGTTGGGCATGGTGGCTCACGTCTGTAATCCTAGCACTTTGGGAGGCTGAGTTGGGTGGATTGCTTGAGTTCAGGTGTTAGAGACCAGCCTAGGCAATACGGTGAGACCTCATTTCTACAAAAAATACAAAAATTAGCCGGACATGGTGTCATGCACCTGTAGTTTCAGCCACTTGGGAAGCTGAGGCAGGAGAATTGCTTGAGCTCCTGAGGCGTAGGCTGTAGTGAGCCAAGATCGTGCCACTGCACACTCCAGCCTGGGTGACAGAGTGAAAACCTGTCTCAAAATTAAACCAAACCAAACAAAAGCTCCCATAAAACTACAAGGCTACAATAACTAAAACAGCACGATACAGGTAAAAATAAACAAAATAACCCACAGACCAATGGAACAGAACAGAGAACCCAGAAATAAAGCCACATACATACAACCAACTGATCTTTGACAAAGTTGACAAAAATAAACAATGTAGAAAGACCATTCAATAAACGGTGCTAAGAAAACTGGCTAACCATGTGCAGAAAAATGAAACTGAACTCCTATCTCTCACAATATACAAACATTAACTCCAAATGGATTAAACACTTAAAAGTACGACCTCAAATTATAAAAATCCTAGAAGAAAACCTTGGAAATACTCTTCTGGACATGGGCCTTGGCAAAGAATTTTCTATGTTCTCAAAAGTGACAAAAACAAAAATTCACAAGTGGGACTTAATTAAACTACAGACCTTCTGAACAGCCAAAGAAACTATCAACAAAGTAAAGATACATCCTACAGAACAGGAGAATATATGTGTGAACTACGCATCCAATAAAGGACTAATACCCAGTATCTATAAGGAACTTAAATCAACAAGAAACAAACAAATAGCCCCATTAAAAACTGGGCAAACGACATGAACAGACACTACTCAAAAGAAGACATACAAGCAGCCAACAAACGTCTGAGAAAATGCTCAACATCACTGATCATTGGAGAAATGCAAATCAAAACCACAATAAGATACCATATTATATCATTACTGAAAACTCAAAAAAAAAAAAAAAAAAAAGATGCTGGCAAGGTTGTGGAGAAAAGGGAATGCTCACTGTTGGTGAGAATGTAAATTAGTTCAGCTCCTGTGGAAAGCTGTTTGAAGATTTCCCAAAGAACTAAAAATAGAATTACAATTTGACCCAGCAATCCTAGGTATGTACCCAGAGGAAAAAAAATCATTTTACTCAAAAGATACATGCATTTGTATGTGTACTGCAGCACTGTGCACAACAAAGACACAGAATCAACCTAGGTGCCCACCAACAAAAGACTAGGTAAAGAAAATGCAGTACACACACACACCATGGAATACTACACAACCATAAAAATGAATCAAATCATGTCCCTTGCAACAACACGGATGAAGACGGAGGCCACTATCCTAAACAAATTAATGCAGAAACAGAAAAACAAATATTGCATGTTCTCACTTAAAAGTAGGAGCTAAACACTGGTGCACATGGACACAAAAATGGGAAGAACAGACACTGGAAATGCTAAAAGGGGGCAGGGAGGGAAGGGGGCAAGGGTTCAAAAACTTCCTACTGGGTACTATGTTCACTATTTGGGTGATGGGTTCAAGATAAGCTCAAATCTCAACATCATGCAATATACCCACGTAACAAAATTGTGTATGTACCCCTTGAATCTAAAATTAAATAAATAAAACCAATGTGCTAAACAATATGATTTCTTGTAAATATGAATGTTTTCTTGTAAACTTAAATTATGTAGTTCATGTTCCCATTTTAGAAAATATTATAACTTCCTTTTTAAAAAATCCAGTGAAAGTGGGTAAGATTAATCATGTACTTTATAAATGAACATAGATGGTCCTCAACTTACAATGGAGTTACATCCAATAAACCCATTGTAAGTTGAAAATATCATGAGTTGAAAACGCATTTAACATCCTGATAAACTCACTGTAGGGAATCGTCTGTTATTAATTTTTTTCCTGCTAAGTATTATACTGATGAAGAGCTCTATGGCAGACATGGATTAAAAAATATGCAAGCAACTTAAAAACTACAAGTTTCAGATGTCCCAAATCAGTAGGTAGAGAAAAGAAAGGCAAAGCTCAATCACCTGACTGTTCACAAGCCGCCTGGTCAGCTTTCCTCCAGATTCCTTCACGATGCGGTCAAGCTGCTCCTGCTCTCTCTCTAAATTATTGCTTTTAAACTTATCTTCAAGCATATCTTTGTCTTTCCTGAAAACACACATTAATACTAAGTAAAAAAAAACAAAGATACGATGAAAACATTCAAATGAATTCTAAATATGAATACAACTAAAGTGGTCTCGAGACATTTGGACTACAGTCACTCATTGAAACTTATTTCCTTGATGACCTGGTTAAGGGTCTCTAATTAAAGAACAGAAACAGTAAGGCACACCTAACATGCTATTTCCCTACCTTTTTCTGTTCAGTGTTACTTGTGTTAAACGTTTTTCTGGGAACTTACAAAAAAATTAGTTCTACCTCAAACAGTACTTTGTAAGGGAGAAGAATATACCATTGTTCTTTTAAAGTTTGATTTTTAAAATTTAAATTTAAAACAAGCACTGCAGTGTGTAAATCTTAGAACAAAGAAAAACTTGTCACTAGTTTACTACTGTCTTTGCATTATGACAGCAAAAATCCCAAACTGCTAACTACTACCCTCCTCAAAGTTGGCAGTGAGGTGCTGAGCAGTCAGGGCTGGCTCCCAGTGGTGTGAGTGAGCAAACGCGGCTGCTGCCAGCTTCACAGGTGGCTGCCTGGGTGGAACAGTGGTTCAGCGTTGCTCCCACCAGCTGATGTTGGGTGGAAAACATGGGCACGCTGCAGTGACAGCTCATCTGCTTAAGACACAGCAGTGACTGTGCTCCCACTGAGCTCCTTGCTGCTTTATGGAAGGAGGTAATGACTATGCATTTTTTTTTTTTAAACAAAACAGTTCTATTTAAATAAACTCACTGACCATATGAGTCCCAAAAGTTACTTTATAGGTTTTAAAACTACTTCAGTAAGAAAATACATTAGAACTGCTTTCTGAACTGTTTGGACAATCCCATATAGTGCTTCATATGAGAAGAGGGGTATTACACCATCAAAATGGACTTTCATGCCCAAACACCACCACTACGGACACACTAGCACTTGGTCTTCCCAAGTCAGGCCCTGAATCAGTATTTCTCCCCGTTACTAGCTTGAAGAAGACAGTTTGACCTTAACATCCCAAAGATCTTTTACTTTTTGTTTTCTTTGCTGGGACTCTTGAAGGCGTGTGCTTCGGCATCTCCAGAGTCCTCTCTCTCTCTCGGCCAGCAGCCTCCGTCCTCCCCACTCTGTGAGGTGTCTGTTCTATCTTTCTGCTTTCGAGTTTTCTGCAAGTCAGCCATGAAGTCTATGCTCTGCTTCAGGCTCTGAATTCTTTCCTAAACATATTCAAAAATATTCTTATTATATGTTTGTCATTAACTTTTAAAGTAAAGCATTTTTTCCCACAGGAGTTTGTACTTATCCTGTCATTAACCAGGGAAGAAAAACAATGAAATGTAATCATATACCAAGAGAGTATTGTATTTGGAAACCATGATAATGCCTATACCTTCAATTCTTAAAATTTAATTTCCAACTTCATAGAAAGCTTTACAACTTTATTGCCCTATCAGAAAGTTAACAAAGGAGAAAGTATGAATTAAGATGAAGTATTCTTTGACGTACTGAATTGGAAGAGTAAAATTTAGTTTAATGGTGTGTTAACATTTTGTGTTTAACAGACTGGCTTATCTTTTGACAGTTAAGAACTGTTAGGTGTATCAAAGCCTAGGGCATGTGAGCATGTGAAGTTCCTCTCTATTCTGGTAGCCCGGGGTGCTCACTGATGATGCTGGCATTTCACTCTGTGTGAAAACAACAAGCCTTGAGGAGAAGACAGGCTGGTGGCATAGTTCCTTCCTCAGAGTGCAAAATGGTTTCACTAACGAAAGAAGTCTTGTTTCTATTCTGTGAAACATGTGCTTAATTTTCCGCTGCAATGATGCGCTGTGAAATTTTCACTGTAGTTAAGGGCTTGAGGTTTCTGCGTAAATTTTAAGAAGGCATATTTGTTTCTAATGACTACCTTGCCTGTTACTCTGAGAGTTATCACTGGGTAAAATAGAGAGTGCAACCTCCTTAGGGTTGCACAGCAACAGCAGGGAAGACTTCTGTGGAGTAACAGAAACTAAGAACTAGAAAGAACCAGAGGCCATTCAAACAAGAATAACGTGGCCCAGAAACAACAAATGACTCACCTAAGGTCACTAAACCAGCAACTAAGACTAGGCTTGCTGTCACTCATGTCGGGCCTTTCCTCATCACACCATGCTCTATTAGTAGTGCAGATGGTGAGATCCTCACGAACACAGTTCTTGCTGTTTTTTACTGGACTTTTAAATTAATCTTAAAACCATTAAAGCGATATATTTTATTGTGGACAAATAAAAATATGGGTAGAGGAGAAAATAAAAATCTTCTTAATGTATCATCCAGAGAAGAACAGCGTTAACAAGTTTATCATTCCAGTACTTTTCCAACCATTACATATCTTAGCAAACTGGAATTATACTGAATATTTAGTAAAAAGCATTTTTTTGGTTAATAAATTGTAAGTATTTCCTCTCCATATCAATAGATATTTAAAATATTTTAATAACTATTTAATCCCACATCTACATCATGATTTAACTAATGGCCTATGATTGAACATGTAGATTTCCATGTTTCTACTATTATAAATAAAAGTACCATAAACATCATTATAAATAAATCTCTCTAGGAACAACTATCTCTTTAGGACAAACTCTTAGAAAGGAAACAAAGTCAAAGGGAATGAGTATTTTTGAGGCTTTTGATAATTACTGCGTTCCAGAAAAGGTATACTAATTTACATACTAATTTACATTAGTGTTTGACAGTTTCTCTGAATCCTTGACAAAATCAATTGTATCGTTTAAAAAGCAAATCCATTAGAATCGCTTGAACCCGGGAGGCAGAGGTTGCAGTGAGCCGAGACTGCGCCACTGCACTCCAGCCTGGGTGACACAGTGAGACTGTCTCAAAAAAAACAAAAAACACAAAAAACAACAACAAAAAGCAATCTTATTTGATTTTTAAAAACACGTTTTATTTTGCTACATTAAAAATATTAGTTTAATTATTTCTGTTAAGTTCTCGGTAATAATTTTATTTCCACTCTAGAATTTTATAAAGCAGAACTTACATTAAGAACGCTTTGGGATTTAAAAAAAAATGACATGCACAAAATAAATTCAATTAGAGGAAGTTTCTAAACCTTGAAACAAGTCCCAGGAAAGAGTGAAGTTTAATTTTCCTTTGCAAGCAATGTTTTTTTCTTTTTTTGGTAATTAAAATGCCTCCAAGTCAGCATATTACTGATCTTCAATTTTACAATATTAAATGGCTAACAGGGCTGGTTCTTTGCTAATAATATAGCTAACATTTACTTAGTGCTTACCCATGTACCAGACACAATTCCATGAGGTAAGTACTATTATTATCCCACTTTACAGGACAGGAAAAAGGCTGAGAAAGGTTACCTGGGCTAAGGTCACACAGCTTCCAAAGGGCAGAGCTAGGACTTGAACCTTGATTGGTCTGATTTCAAAACCACCATGTTACAAATAGTATTGTTTGTACTACTTTGCTTGTACTACAATGTAGCATTTTACTTAAGTATTTATTTAGGAGATAAAAAGTTACTCTTCATCTGTTCATTCTTTCTTTTTTTTTGAGACGGAGTTTTGCTCTTGTTGCCCAGGCTGGAAATGGCATGATCTTGGCTCACCACAACCTCCGCCTTCCGGGTTCAACCTTCCTGCTTCAGCCACCCGAGCAGCTGGGATTACAGGCATGCATCACCACGTCCAGCAAATTCTGTATTTTTAGTAGAGACGGGATTTCTCCATGTTGGTCAGGCTGGTCTCAAACTCCTGACCTCAGGTGATCCGCCCGCCTCGGCCTCCCAGTGTTGGGATTACAGGCGTGAGCTACTGCGCCTGTCCTCATCTGTTCATTCTTTATAAAAATAACACGTCTACTAATAGTTGCTATTTGAGTATAACTGAAAAAATGAGTGACTACTCTGCAATCTTTTTAACGAACATTCAAAAACAGTTATCTTTGAAAAGACACCATTCATGGAAGGGTGTGCTGGGCTCTCTTGGAGCACAAACTATTAGAAGAGTTAACTCAAAAAGTCTAAATTTAAACGTTTAAAAAAAATCACTGTTGTGACGACCCCTCCCATGTAGGGTGGAGAGAACAGTCAACAGGAAGCTAATAACACAGGATGGGTGGGGCTCCTCAACAGCAAAAGCTCTGAAAAAAAGGAAGACAACAGAGAGAGAAAGAAAGAGGCAGAGAGGGAAGGGAAAGTGGAGAAGAAAATTTAATTTTCTGTGCTTTCAACCATTCCACACGCCAGTAAAATTCAAGAGATAATGGAATCTTTTGCTTGTTGTATTAACTACATTACTTAAGGAAGCAGTAAATCAAACGTCATTAAAAATTAGGCTCCAACCACCCAATTCAATGTACATATTTTGGAGTGACTAAAGGCTGCATCTGTTAAATGCATTTTTACTTCAAATGCAGTAACAAGAAGCATTTCCAGGTCTTTAAACCTGGAACACGGCGTGGTTCTAGATTCTGAGTCTTCCTGCAAAGAATGGGGAAACATTTCATATTCCTCTTTCCTCTGCAAATGTTGTCAAAGATGGGTAACTGGTTTCCATTAGTTTCCCAAGTCTTTAGGAAAGGGTGGGAACTGATGTTGTCTAAATATTAGGAGCGCAAGAATAATCAACAATCCAAACATGTTTTTCTTTCTCTAGTTAAGCAAATCCAAGAATCTCTCAGCCAAGCACACAGACACTCAGACATCTGCACACCAAGGCATTTCTTTAAATGTAAAACTATAATACAGAAAAATGAATCACCATAAAAATCGGAAAACCATATGCAGATGCACGACTTATTTTTATCATCCTTTAACTCGCCTGAATGTGAGCTCAAGCTCTCGACTCTGATTCCTTTCTCCTTCTACCAGTGTCTCATACCCACTCATTTCTTCTTTGCAAAATCCCTGTCCTACCTTGTGGTTCTTTTTCATAGTATCCTCTCTACTCTACCTCTTATCTAGAATCAGAACAGTAATGCCAGAAATCATCTTGGAGATCACAGACTAAACCCTTCTTCAGGGATGAGAACACTGAGTCCCAGGGTAGTTAATGTCTTGCCCAAGGTCCACAAGTTAGTGGAAGAGAGCTAAAATTAAAACTAAAACTCTCTTCTGCCTGCCTGCCACGGTATGGTGCCAGGATCACCCTTGATTTGTTCCCTAAAGAGGTCTCTTACTAATAGGTTTCTCCCACTCAGAGTGGTGAGAAAAACCTCAAAAGATATGGCTTATCTTGTGAGTTATTTTCTCTAGCGGATGCACAGTGATCATCTCAGTTTACCCTTCAAAGCCTTTTATCAACTGTCTTCCTGGTGATACTCATAATTTTTGCCACTGTGTACAGATCTCATGTTTAAGCTCTTTCCTACAGTTTGATGATGATGTGTCTGTGCCTACACACACACTTCTCTGACCTCAAATGTCTTACTATGCATTAATTCTTATCCTTTAAGGAAGAGTCTGCTCTTGTGCAGAGGTGGTTTTGAGACAGTTTCGAACTTTTTCTCATTTGTATGTAGTCACATGTAGCTTAATGAAGGGATACATTCTGAGAAATGGACTGTTAGGCAATTTTGTTGTGTGACCATCAATGAGTACACTTACACAAACCTAGATGGTACAGCCTACCAGACAACTGGCTAAATGATATAGCCTATTGCTCGTAGGCTAGGAACCTGTACAGCATGCTACCATACTGAATACTGTAGACAGCTGTAACACAATGCGAAGTATTTGTGTATTTAAATATAGCAAAAGTACAGTAAAAATACAGCATTACAATCTTATGGAACCACCATTGTATATGCAGTCTGTATACACAGTATTATGCAGTGCATGACTGTATTTTCTTACTAGAGATTCTGTGCTTCTGACAGGACTGACCAACATTAGATTCCACCCCTACAAATGCAAACAGAGAGCTTTCCTCTTCAGAGTTCTCACAATTCAGCCAGTCTTATCCTGGAATTCAGGTTGATGTTTCAAGCTGATGTTTTATCTCTAAAGAGATAATTACAAGTGAATGCCAATATTTATTTGTACTGATTCCAAGAAAGAATTTTCCTGTCTTT
The DNA here is from genome assembly GCF_049350105.2 of Macaca mulatta. Classification (NCBI taxonomy): domain Eukaryota; kingdom Metazoa; phylum Chordata; class Mammalia; order Primates; family Cercopithecidae; genus Macaca; species Macaca mulatta. The sequence continues at coordinate 45,790,317 of NC_133425.1, forward strand.
TCTTCTCTTTATTAAAATTTTTTTCATTTAGTATTTTCTACTTTAATATAACCTGCTAATAAAATGAATACTGTATTGTATCTGTATTACTATGGCCAACAAACAAGGACACAGATTTTAATAACTATTATTTATGACAAAGAGTTTCCCTTACCTGGCTAAGAATTTTCATCCCTGAGTGCAACAGCTTCTTTGCAGCTTTATAATAAATGGTCTCTGGTTTATTGTAAATCATGGCATTAGTACACATTAGTTTGAAGTTATCCTGCAGAAAGAATATTAAGGGAGAAAATGAATTAATGCAAAACAAACTACCCCACACCCCCAGGTTAAAACCATACAGGTCCTCTAAAAATTTAAAAAGCAACAACATCCCTTTCTTTCACTATTTACTAAACAATACTAACAGCAATTTATTAAGTTTTAAGACTCACCAACAAAACAAATACTGCTAAATGTATTTAAATATGTTATATTATTTCCCAAATTCTTAAATATTTTATAGTACCTGCATATAAACTGTAGATCCCAGAATGAAACTTTTAAATGGGTTTGTTCAGTATAATCTTACTGTACATAAAAAAAAATGTGAAGAAAATACTTCTATTTCATATGTAATGATCTTAGCTGAGTAGTTCATGTAATTAAAAAAATATTACTCCTAGCTTTAAAGCAAACATCTTAAATTTCCATTTAGGAATTGAACATTTTATTTCAGATCTTGACTGAAAACGGAGCAGTCCGAAATTATCGCAGTATTTCCTGCCAAATTCACATTAACTGAGCAAAAAATGTTAAAACATTTACACTATTTTTATGTGTTTGGATACTATCATAAACCAAACATAATTTGCAGAATGTTGCAAAACCATGCCAATGTGAAATAAACCATACAACCTCAAGGAGTTAAAACATGTAACTGCAGTAGCCAAATTACCAAAACTGTCTTTTTGGCTTAAATTTCAAAGTCTGCGTATGTGCTGGAGAACTTGACCCCACTGCATGCTTTCACGGTTAAGTAATTGTTACATCTATTGCGATTCATTATGCCAAGGCCTTACTAAGTTAAAAGAAAAAACCGAAGAAAACAGAATCTGCCCCCTACAAATTTCTCTAAAAAACAAAAACATTCAAATTCCACTATTTAATAGCAATGACAGGTTAGAACACTTAAATAGAACAAAAATAAGTAGACTGAGTTCTATGTAAAAGTATGTAAGACTGATTGAAGGGTCGCAATAAATTTGGTATTAAAGTGGATGAAGTATATGTGGATCTTCAGTTTGGGCCATGACTCTATAAACAGTTAGGACTCTGCCAGATCTTGGATCTCTAAGCATCTGATGAAAGCTATGGGACCATCCTTAAGCGCGCACACACACACAGTTGAACACAAAAGTCTTCATGTAATTTTAGTAGGTTCTTGGTCCCCCTAAAGGCTCATCATGGTACCCAAAGGACCCTAGATTAAAGACATTTGTTACAGATATTTGGAAAAGCTTCCATTCTGTTAAGAATTACTACGCCGGGCATAGTGGCTCACCCTTATAATTCTAGCACTTTGGGAGGCTGAGGCAGGTGGACTGCTTCAGCCCAGGAGTTTGAGACCGGTCAGGGCAACACCATGAAACCCTGTCTCTACTAAAAATACAAAAAAATTAGCTGAGTGTGGTGGCACATGCCTGTAGTCCCAACTACTCGGGAGGCTGAGGCACAAGAATTGCTTGAACCCTGAAGGTGGAGGTTGCAGTGAGCCAAGATCATACCACTGCACTCCAGCCTGAGCAACAGAGTGAGACTCGGTCTCAAAAACAAAACAAAACAAAACAAAACTACATACGTATTTGGGGGCATGGGACGCAAGTGAAGTGAGACACTAGACTACTACATATACTCAAACTAAGTGACCATTTGGCCTATAATTGGCCAGATAATGGGCCTATGAACTGGCAAGAGTACTGAACTGTTCTAATGAGCACAGGACTGATCTATCAAGGCAATTTGTAGATTCCTTAAATCTTAACACAATGTGCTGGTCTTTACTGAACTGTGTGTGACGGCACTGGTCATTCAAAAAGCTGTGTCTTCCTGCACACTTTTCATACACACACACACACACACACACATACACACACACACATATTTTATTTCAACCACCAAACGAACTGAATAAATATTACTTTAGGCTGTTGAGCTTTCCCTAGAAAAAAGTGGCAATGCAGAAATTCTAAAGAGCTAAGATACCAATTCCTTTCGATTATGATAAACCCTAACCTGCTTAAAAACACTCTGGGGACACACTTCTACTCTTCTTACTGTAAGAGAAAGATCAGAGAAAATCATTCACAAAAAGAAAAAAACCAAAAAGCTGTGAAATTCTTTTCCATTAAGCAATGGTAAGGTCAGAAATATGCGGAAATAAACAGTTTTAGCTTAATTTTCACCAGATAAAAAGTTGGGAAAAGTTTCCATTTCTCTAAATAAGAGAGAATGTAATTCAGGTTCTTTGGAGAAAATGGAACATTACCTATACACTCAATAGTAAAGGGCACTAAACACTGGTATTCTTCATAAATCTCTGCTTATCAATATGTGGATGAAAAAAGGGACTAGGTAAAGAAATTATCTTTTTTTTTTTTTTTTTTTTAAATAGATGGAGTCTCGCTCTGTTGCAAGCTCTGCCTCCTGGGTTCACACCATTCTCCTGCCTCAGCCTCCCAAGTAGCTGGGACGACAGGTGCCCGCCACCACCATCAGCCAATTTTTTTGTACTTTCAGTACAGACAGGGTTTCCACTGTGTTAGCCAGGATGGTCTTGATCTCTTGATCTCCTGACCTCGTGATTCACCCGCCTCAGCCTCCCAAAAGTGCTGGGATTACAGTCATGAGCCACTGTGCCCGGCTGTAAAGACACTATCTTATTTTATTTTTAGGATAATAACTAATTAGGGTAACCAATTAGCGTCTAACCCCTAGGTCAGGTGAGCACTACCATGGTTATGCAAAAAAAGTAGAGATAAAACAGATATTATCTAAACCAATTAAGTTTGTGGCTGTTGAATACATAGTAAATTTTAATATACACGGTTCCTTTCCCTGAAATCAACACACACCAGGACACTCCCCCAAATGGGAAAAATCTCATCTATAACAGATATATATATTATCTTAGAAGCTTTCAGGTCCTTGTAAATTTTCTATTCTCTTCTTAAAGCTGAAGAAAATATGTTCAACAAATATAGCCAAAATGAACTCAAGAAAGCAATTAACTTTCATCAAATTAGAAAATGTAATTAAACTTCTCTTTAGTATTTCTGGACAAGCCAATTTATCCTTTACTTTAGAGTATATGTGATATGGTTTGGCTCTGTGTCCCCACCCCAATCTCATGTTGAATTGTAATCCCCAATGTTGGGGGAGGGACCTGGTGGGAGGTGATTTGATCATGGAGACAGATTTTCCCGTTGCTGTTCTCGTGATAGTGAGTTCTCACAAGATCTGGTTGTTTGAAAGTGTGTAGCGACAGGTTCCAAGATGGCCAAACAGGAACAGCTCCAGTCTACAGCTCCTAGCGTGAGCGATGCAGAAGACGGGTGATTTCTGCATTTCCAACTGAGGTACTGGGTTCATCTCACTGGGCTTGTTGGACAGTGGGTGCAGCCACGGAGTGTGAGCTGAAGCAGGGCAGGGCATCGCTTCACTCTGGAAGCATAAGGGGTCAGGGGATTCCCTTTCCTAGCCAAGGGAAACCGTGACAGACAGTACCTGGAATATCAGGACACTCCCACCCTAATACTGTGCTTTTCCAATGGTCTTAGCAAACAGCACACCAGGAGATTATATCTCGTGCCTGGCTCGGAGGGTCCCATGCCCATGAAGCCTCATTCACTGCCAGCACAGCAGTCTGAGATCGAACTGCAAGGTGGCAGCGAGGCTGGGGGAGGGGCACCCACCATTGCTGAGGCTTGAGTAGGTAAACAAAGCAGCCAGGAACCTCGAACTGGGTGGAGCCCACCGCAGCTCAAGGAGGCCTGACTGCGGGGGCAGGGCACAGCTGAACAAAAGGCAGCAGAAACTTCTGCAGACTTAAACGTCCCTGTCTGACAGCTTTGAAGAGAGTAGTGGTTCTTCCAGCATGGAGTTTGAGATCTGAGAATGGACAGACTGCCTCAAGTGGGTCCCTGACCGCCGAGCAGCCTAACTGGCAGGCACCTCCCAGTAGGGGCCAACTGACACCTCATACAGCCGGGTGCCCCTCTGAGACGAAGTTTCAGGGGAAGGATCAGGCAGCCACATTTGCCGTTCTGCAATATTTGCTGTTCTGCAGCCTCCGCTGGTGATACCCAGACAAACAGGGTCTGGGGTGGACCTCCAGCAAACTCCAACACACCTGCAGCTGAGGGTCCTGACTGTTAGAAGGGAAACTAACAAACAGAAAGGACATCCACACAAAACCCCTTCTGTACGTCACCATCATCAAAGACCAAAGGTAGATAAAACCACAAAGATGGGGAAAAAACAGAGCAGAAAAGCTGAAAATTCTAAAAATCAGAGCGCCTCTCCCCCTCCAAAGGAATGCAGCTCCTCACTAGCAACAGAACAAAGCTGGTAGGAGAATGACTTTGACGAGCTGAGAGAAGAAAGCTTCTCTGAGCTAAAGAAGGATGTTCAAACCCATCACAAAGAAGCTAAAAACCTTGAAAAAAGATTAGACAAATGGCTAACTAGAATAAACAGAGCAGAGAAGACCTTAACTGACCTGATGGAGCTGAAAACCATGGCACCAGAACTACGTGACGCATGCACAAGCGTCATTTGAATTTGGCTCAGTAGCCAAATTCGATCAAGTGGAAGAAAGGGTATCAGTGACTGAAGATCAAATGAATGAAATGAAGCAAGAAGAGAAGCTTAAGAGTAAAAAGAGCGAAAAGAAATGAACAAAACCTCCAAGAAATATGGGACTATGTGAAAATACCAAATCTATGTCTGATTGGTATACCTGAAAGTGACGGGGGAGAATGGAACCAAGCTGGAAAACACTCTTCAGGATATTATCCAGGAGAACTTCTCCAACCTAGCAAGGCAGACCAATATTCAAATTCAGGAAATACAGAGAAACACCACAAAGATACTCCTTGAGAAGAGCAACTCCAAGACAAATAATTGTCAGATTCACCAAAGTTGAAATGAAGGAAAAAATGTTAAGGGCAGCCAGAGAGAAAGGTCGGGTTACCCACAAAGGGAAGCCCATCAGACTAACAGCGGATCTCCTGGCAGAAACTCTACAAGCCAGAGAGAATGGGGGCCAATATTTCTTAAAGAAAACAATTTTCAACCCAGAAATTCATATTCAGCCAAAGTAAGCTTCATAAGTGAAGGAGAAATAAAATCTTTTACAGACAAACAAATGCTGAGAGATTCTGTCACCACCAGGCCTGCCGTACAAGAGCTCCTGAAGGAAGCATTAAACACAGAAAGGAATAACCGGTACCAGCCACTGCAAAAACATGCCAAATTGTAAAGACCATTGATGCTAAGAAGAAACTGCATCAACTACTGAGCAAAATAACCAGCTAACATCATAATGACAGGATCAAATTCACACACAACAATATTAACCTTAAATGTAAATGGGCTAAACGCTCCAATTAAAAGACACAGACTGGCAAATTGGATAAAGAGTCAAGACCCATCAGTTTGCTGTATTCAGGAGACCCATCTCACGTGCAGAGACACACATACGCTCAAAATAAAGGGACGGAGATGTACCAAGCAAATGGAAAACAAAAAAAAAGCAGGGGATGCAATTCTCATCTCTGATAAAACAGACTTTAAACCAACAAAGATGAAAACAAATGAAGAAGGCCATTACATAATGGTAAAGGGATCAATTCAACAAGAAGAGCTAACTATACTAAATATATATATGCAACCAATACAGGAGCACCCAGATTCATAAAGAAAGTCCTTAAGAGACCTACAAAGAGACTTAGACCCCCATACAATAATGGGAGACTTTAACACCCCACTGTCAACATCAGACGGATAAACAAGACAGAAAGTTAAAAAGGATGTCCAGGAATTAAAATCAGCTCTGCACCAAGTGGACCTAATAGACATCTACAGAACTCGCCACCCTAAATCAACAGAATACACATTCTTCTCAGCACCACATTGCACTTATTCCAAAATTGACCACATAGTTGGAAGTAAAGCACTCCTCAGCAAATGTAAAAGAACAGAAATTATAACAAACTGTCTCTCAGACCACAGTGCAATCAAACTGGAACTCAGGATTAAGAAACTCACTTGCCTTTCCGGCAGTGACGACCTACCCTCACGAGAACATGCCTCTCACAAAGGATCTCCTTCATCCCTCCCCAGAAGAGAAGAGGAAACACAAGAAGAAACGCCTGGTGCAGAGCCCCAATTCCTACTTCATGGATGTGAAATGCCCAGGATGCTATAAAATCACCACGGTCTTTAGCCATGCACAAACGGTAGTTTTGTGTGTTGGCTGCTCCACTGTCCTCTGCCAGCCTACAGGAGGAAAAGCAAGGCTTACAGAAGGATGTTCCTTTAGGAAGAAGCAGCACTAAAAGCACTCTGAATCAAGATGAGTGGGAAACCATCTCAATAAACACATTTTGGATTAAAAAAAAAAAAAAGAAAAGAAAAGAAACTCACTCAAAACCACTCAACTACATGGAAACTGAACAACCTGCTCCTGAATGACTACTGAGTACATAATGAAATGAAGGCAGAAATAAAGATGTTCTTTGAAACCAATGAGAACAAAGACACAACATACCAGAATCTCTGGGACGCATTTAAAGCAGTGTGTAGAGGGAAATTTACAGCACTAAATGCCCACAAGAGAAAGCAGGAAAGATCTAAAATTGACACCCTAACATCACAATTAAAAAAACTAGAGAAGCAAGAGCAAACACATTCCAAAGCTAGCAGAAGGCAAGAAATAACTAAGATCAGAGCAGAACTGAAAGAGATAGAGATACAAAAAACCCTTCAAAAAAATCAACGAATCCAGAGCTGATTTTTTAAAAAGATCAACAAAATTGATAGACCGTTAGCAAGACTAAGAAAGAAGAAAAGAGAGAAAAATCAAATAGACGCAGTAAAAAATGATAAAGGGGGTATCACCACCGATCCCACAGAAATACAAAGTACCATCAGAGAATACTAAAACACCTCTATGCAAATAAACTAGGAAATCTAGAAGAAATGGATAAATTCCTGGACACACACACACCCTCCCAAGACTAAACCAGGAAGAAGTTGAATCCCTGAATAGACTAATAACAGGCTCTGAAATTGAGGCAATAATAGCCTACCAACCAAAAAAAGTCCAGGACCAGACAGATTCACAGCCAAATTCTACCAGAGGTACCAAAAGGAATGGTACCATTCCTTCTGAAACTATTCCAATCAATAGAAAAAGAGGGAATCCTCCCTAACTCATTTTATGAGGCCAGCATCATCCTGATACCAAAGCCTGGTAGAGACATAACAAAAAAAGAGAATTTTAGACCAATATCCCTGATGAACACTGATGCAAAAATCCTCAACAAAATACTGGCACACCAAATCCAGCAGCACATCAAAAAGCTTATCCATCACGATCAAGCTGGCTTTATCCCTGGGATGCAAGGCTGGTTCAACATATGCAAATCAATAAACGTAATCCATCATATAAACAGAACAAAGACAAAAACCACATGATTATCTCAAAAGATGCAGAAAAGGCCTTTGACAAGATTCAACAGCCTTCATGCTAGAAACTCTCCATAAACTAGGTATTGATGGGACGTATCTCAAAATAATAAAAGCTATTTATGACAAACCCACAGCCAATATCATACTGAATAAGCAAAAACTGGAAGCATTCCCTTTGAAAACTGGCACAAGACAAGGAGGCCCTCTCTCACCACTCCTATTCAACATAGTGTTGGAAGTTCTGGCCAGGGCAATCAGGCAGGAGAAAGAAACAAAGGGTATTCAATTAGGAAAAGAGGAAGTCAAATTGTCCCTGTTTGCAGATGACATGATTGTATATTTAGAAAACCCCATTGTCTCAACCCAAAATCTCCTTAAGCTGATAAGTAACTTCAGCAAAGTCTCAGGATACAAAATCAATGTGCAAAAATCACAAGAATTCCTATACGCCAATAAGAGACAAACAGAGAGCCAAATCATGAGTGAACTTCCATTCACAACTGCTTCAAAGAGAATAAAATACCAAGAAATCCAACTTACAAGGGATGTAAAGGACCTCTTCAAGAACTACAAACCACTGCTCAACAAAATAAAAGAGGACACAAACAAATGGAAGAACATTCCATGCTCACAGATAGGAATAATCAGTATCGTGAAAACGGCCATACTGCCCAAGGTAATTTACAGATTCAACGCCATCCCCATCAAGCTACCAATGACTTTCTTCACAGAATTGGAAAAAACTACTTTAAAGTTCATATGGAACCAAAAAAGAGCCCATATGGCCAAGACAATACTAAGCCAAAACAAAGCTGGAGGCATCATGCTACCTGACTTCAAACTACACTACAAGGCTACAGTAACCAAAACAGCATGGTACTGGTACCAAAACATGAGATACAGACCAATGGAACAGAACAGAGCCCTCAGAAATAATACCACACATCTACAACCATTTGATCTTTGACAAACCTGACAAAAACAAGAAATGGGGAAAGGATTCCCTATTTAATAAATGGTGCTGGGAAAATTGGCTAGCCATATGTAGAAAGCTGAAACTGGATTCCTTCCTTACACCTTATACAAAATTGACAAACGGGATCTAATGAAACTAAAAAGTTTCTGCACAGCAAAAGAAATTACCATCACAGTGAACAGGCAACCTACAGAATGGGGGAAAATCAACTCATCTGACAAAGGGCTAATATCTAGAAACTACAAAGAACTCAAGTCCAAGAAAAAATCAAACAACCCCATTAAAAAATGAGTGAAGGATATGAACAGACACTTCTCAAAAGAAGACATTTATGCAGCCAACAGACACATGAAAAAATGCTCATTATCACTGGCCATCAGAGAAATGCAAATGAAAACCACAATGAGATACCATCTCACACCAGTCAGAATGGCGATCATTAAAAAGTCAGGAAACAACAGGTGCTGGAGAGGATGTGGAGAAACAGGAACACTTTTACACTGTTAGTGGGACTGTAAACTAGTTCAACCATTGTGGAAGACAGTGTGGCGATTCCTTAAGGATCTAGAACTAGAAATACTATTTGATACAGCCATCCCATTACTGAGTATATACCCCAAGGATTATAAATCATTCTGCTATAAAGACACGTGCACACGTATGTTTATTGCGGCACTATTCACAATAGCAAAGACTTGGAACCAACCCAAATGTCCATCAATGACAGACTGGATTAAGAAAATGTGGCACACACATACCATGGAATACTATGCAGCCATAAAAAACGATGAGTTCACGTCCTTTGTAGGGACATGGATGAAGCTGGAAACCATCATTCTTAGTAAACTAACACAGGAACAGAAAACCAGACACCGCATGTTCTCCCTCAGAGATGGGAAGTGAACAATGAAAACACCTGGACACAGGGTGGGGAACATCACACACTGGGGCTTGTTGTGGGGTCAGGGGAGGGGGGAGGGATGGCATTAGGAGATATACCTAATGTAAATGACGAGTTAATGGGTGCAGCACATGAACATGGCACACCTATATATATGTAACAAACCTGCATGTTGTGCACATGTACCCTAGAACTTAAATTAAAACAAACAAAAAAACACAACTTAATTAAAAAAATGTAAACCATCTAAAAAAAAAAAAAAAAAAAAAAAAAAAGAAAGTAAGTTTGTAGCACTTCTCCCTTCACTCTCTCCTGCTGCCATGTGAAGATGTGCTTGCTTCCCCTTCATGTTCCACTACAACTGTAAGTTTCCATGGGCCTCTCCAGCCACGTCTCCTGTACAGCCTGTGGAACTGTGAGTCAATTAAAGCTCTTTTCGTCATAAATTACCCACTCTCAGGCAGTTCTTTATAGCAGTGTAAGAATGGACTAATACAATATGCATACCTTATATGTCTAGAAATAGAAAAAACCCTCAACTTTCATTAAAATATTAATTTTACTTGTATTGATCTAAAGCTAAAAATTTCACTCTAAGGTTGGAAAAAATATACTGTGGAACACATATCAAACTCAAAATTTCACTAAAGACAAAAATAATTATGAATGAAAGATATCAGATGACCTATTTCATCTGGTTTTCTATCACCAAGCTCATAAAAAGTTTTCTGAAGCAAAAAAAACACAGAGATACTGGATCTTAAAATAAACTCAATTCTTTGCAAAATAAAAGGTCAATGAGAAAGATTCTGAATATCAGATATGCAGATTTCTACCGAGATTTTGTGTATATAGGACTGAAGAGTTACCTTTAGTTCTTCTATGGACTGATAGTCATTGTTCTTGATCTTTTCTTTCATGGTACTAAAATCCATTGGGTGTTTAATGATCATGGAGTAGCCAGGAGCAATAAAATCAGTCACGGGAAATGAAAAGAAAGCACTTGGATCTTTTCTGTGAAGATATGCAAAAGACAATGTTATATTTTATTCTATTACAAACAAATCTAACGGTTTAGGAGCATAAGTCAGAGGAAACCCTTCAGATGCAGAAAGAATTTGTAATATGTTAACATATTTTTAACTGAAAGCTTAAGAAATGATTTTAAAGTCTATTAACTATTTAATAACAAGTAAGTTTTACATACTAGCTGTACCCTCAGGATGGAGATTTCTTTCTTATAAAATACAAAGCCTCATTAATTAACAGCTCCACCTATATAGGAAAAAATGAAGCAAAATAAACCTCAACTAACTGACCAATTTAACCTTTGGGAGATCAGCACTGCATATTTTTAATTAACCAAAGGGGAAAAGGCTGAAATAGTAACTATTAACATATATCTACAATCCTCCATATTAACTTCTAATAGGCTTGCATTTCTGGTCCATGTATGTCTATTTTCTCCATCAATGGATATAACTTTTATCATGCATATGTGGGGGATGCTAAAAAAAAAACTGACATTAAAAAGCTCCTTTTTATACCTCCATATGTGTGCCAAAACAGGACTAGACCAAAAAAACCCCAAAATCAGAAACCCAAATTTGAAAACTAGTGCTCTTCATCACAGATTCTCAACACTGGCTATACATTAGAATCACACAGGAGCTTTAAAAAAATTCCAATGCAGGGAAGAAGCGGGAGGAAGACTCAGCTTAGACCCACTGTATCAGAAGCTCTTGGGGAAAAAGGGTAGGGTCCAGGCAGTGATATTTCCACGGGTGAGTATTGGCATTGGGATTTGAGTATTTGCATTTGTATTTCCAGTACTGTCAGGTTGAGAACGAGTGCTTTATATGATTAAATCATTATGCTGATTTTTTTTTTCCTTCTGGAAATCTGGCATACCAAGAGTTTTCTTACTCCACAGAATAACAGTAAAAATATGGTTTAAAAAATAACAACTTTAAAAACATATTTACCATGTTGCTAGTCCAAGTGGCAGGCACTTGACATATTTTATATCTAATCCTCACAAAAGCCATCAAAGTGGTGGTATCCTCCACCACTGGAGGATACTGAGGTTCAGTGAGGTTGAAATTATTTATCCTAAGCCATGCATTAAATAAGAGTTGAAATCTGATTCAGGTCTATGTGAATCTGCCTTTGTTTTTCAGAGCAGGGTGCCTAAGCAATGAGACTGAAAAATGACAACAAGCAAAAATACCCAGTCAGGACCTATACATCAAAATGTGCACCGTCCACAGGAGTTACCGTAATGGCAGCATTCATCTCTGGGTGGCCTCCTGAAGCTACCCTTTGGAGGAAATTATCTAACTCCTAGGTCAATCATTTTAATACAGAGCCCCGTCTAGTTTTGACCAAAAATGCTATTATCAAACTTGATCAACTAGATTTTTTTTTTTTTTAATCAGGCTTAGCTCCTGGTAAGGATAAGGAATCATCCAATCACTAAAACTAATCAAAAACAGTGTGGCTCTGGGATCTAATTCCCAAAATGTTTTTAACAATGCTAACGTCTTTAGACTAAGAAATACTTTCTGAAGTGTTTTCTTTTCATTAAGATTTTGTTTCTAATTGACATATAATAATTGCACATATTTAGAGGGTACAGTATGACGTTTCGACACATATATACTGACATACATATATACAAGGATACTTCAGTATCACTGTGTAATGATCAAATCAGGGTAATTAGCATATTTATCACCCTAAACACTTGTTATTTCTTTGGGATAAGAACATTCAAAATCCTTTCTTTTAGCTATTCTGATGTATATAATAAATGGTTGTGGACTGCTGTCACCTTACTGTGCAACAGAACACCAGAGCTTATTCCTCTTATCTAACTGTAATTCTGTACCTGCTGAACACCTCTACCTTTCCCTCGCCTCTGGTAAACACTGTTCTACTCTCTACTTCTATGAAATCAACTTTTTAAGATCCCACATGAATGAGATGATGTCATATTTGTGCCCTCACCATATTTTCTGTCTTCACATCAGATTGGTAATGTGCTGACGCTGTAACAAAGTTTGAGGGTGGTATATCTCACAAAGGAACATGAAAACCCAATCATTTCACTTATGAACTACAAAAGGATTGCACAGTATTTGTTCTTCTGTGTTTGGCTTATTTCATTTAACATGATGTCCTCTAGGTTCATTCATGTTGTTACAAATGATAGTATTTCATTCTTTTTAATGGTGGAATTAATATTCCATTGTGTATACATACCACATTTTAAAAAATGCATTCATCCATTGATGGGCACTTAGACTGATTCCATCTTGGCTACGATGAATAGCACTGCAATTAACACGAGAGTACAGGTATTTCCTGGACATATTGATTTCATTTCCTTTGGATATATACCCAGTAGATGAATTGTTGGATCATATGGCAGTTCTATTTTTAATTTTTTGAGGAACCTCCATACTGTTGTCCATAATAGCGATACTAATTTACATTCCCACCAACAATATATACAATTTCCCTTTCTCTACCACATTCTTGCCAGCTTTTCTTTTTTTTGTCTTTTGATAACAGGCATTCTAATTGGGGTGAGGTGGTATCTCACGGTGATTTTGACTTGCATTTCTCTGATTATTAGTGATGGTGAGCATTTTTTCATATACCTATTGGCCATTTGAATGTCTTCTTTTAATTAAGTCATTTCTTTTAAGGTGACATCATTAACTTACATTCTGGTCTTATGTTGCAAGAAAAACTGTAAAGCAGTCATGACATTTACAGTTACACCTTGTAAACTGCAATGGAATACCCAATACCTATTCACTCCCTTTGGACAAGTAGTGAAGTAATGAATGAGTTATTTAAATATAAAGACTAGAGATGTAATTTTTCTCAAACACCAAAAAAGAAGAGAGACCAGTAAGTTCTTTTTTTTTTTTTTTTTTTTTTTTTTAGAAAAGGTCTCATTCTGCTGCCCAGGCTGGAGTGCAATGGTGCTATCACAGCTCACTGCAGCCTCAACCTCTTGGGCTCAAGTGATCCTTCCACCTCAGTCTCTGGAGCAGCTGGGACTACAGGTGTGTGCAACCACACTAGGATTTTTATTTTTTTGTAGAGATGGGGTCTCACTACGTTGTCCAGGCTGGTCTTAAACTCTTGGCCTCAAGTGATCCTCCCACCTCAGCCTCCCAAAAAGTGCTGGGATTACAGGTGTGAGCTACTATACTCGGCTAACTTCTGATCTTAACTGCAAACCTAAACAGGCATTGAATACAGATTACATTAGAGAAAAATTATTTACAATGTGTTCTGGGTTGACTTAAGTTCAATACAATGAAAGAAAGTCCACTGTAAAAATGTATGCTCTACAACCATAAACCCTTTGCAAATAATGTAAATATCTTTGAGTAAAGAGAGGTATCAAAATAAATATTTATTTTTATTTATTTATTTATTTTATTATTTTACTTTTTTGAGATGGAGTCTTGCTCTGTCGCTCAGGCTGAAGTGCAGTGGCGCAATCTCAGCTCACTGCAAGCTCCACCTCCCAGGTTCACACCATTCTCCTGCCTCGGTCTCCCGAATAGCTGGGACTATAGGCGCCCGCCACCATGCTCGGCAAATTATTTGTATTTTTGAGTAGAAATGGGGTTTCACCGTGTTAGCCAGGATGGTCTCCATCTCCTGACCTCGTGATCCACCCACCTCGGCCTCCCAAAGTGCTGGGATTACAGGCGTGAGCCACAGCACCCGTCCCCAAATAAATGTTTTATAAAGACTGAGTTATTCTTTTCCCTTTTAAGAACTCAACATTGGCTTAATCTAGGCACTGAAATTTTAAAAACAAATTTCTGCTTTTAAAAGAAGGCCATAATTTCTATTCATGGTGTTTTATTTTTTCTCCCATACTTAATAACTGTTAAACATTCATGGCATGATAAGCATTGTACAAATACACAGAAGGTATTTCTATCTATTAGCAAAGTGGAAATAGCTGTATTGTTTATTCCTGGCTTAAAGTTTTAACATCAGAAATTACTTTAGAGACAGAAATTTGTCATTAAAAGTATTATGTAACACCCTTCAAGTTGCCAGGGAAACAAACCAAATAAAGAATATCTAAAAGTTAGCCTCTTGGAGTACTTCTGCTGCCAGGCAAAATATTTATCATTCACTAAAATCAAGTATGTTTGGAGTTAGGCACAATGTGGTTTGGATGCTACACATTTACCATTTTAATTTCTATGTTATAAAAATATTGGAAAAACACTTACCTCTGCAATTGTCTCATCAGTTGATTCAAAGCTTCTTGAAGGGGCGTCTGTTCTACTTCTAAAGCAAAGAAGGGAAAAGGGTGTTTTAAAAAGGAGTATTCTAGAGAGTATTATTTACTAGATCATTTTCTATTTAATAATAGCCATTACTAAATACCTCATACAGAAATTCCATTTATCTGAGAGTATCAATCCAAAATTGAAGCTAATTTAAAGCTCTTATGCAGTTTGAGAGAAAAAACTTAAAAATTCAATTACAAAGCTCCAACTTAGGAGCTAAAACCCCACTATTTTCCTGAGCTATAATAATTGCAGCATCCTCATTCAGGATAGTTAATTCAGAGTTATTCCAACCTTCTTGTTTGGCTAAAGAGCTTGTGAGAGGCTTCTCAGGGGGCAAGTCTAATCTCACAGGGGCATGACACTGGAGGTCTTTTTCTGCCTCATTCTCCACCCGGTCTCGATCTCGCTTCTTTTTATCCTCCTAAATGGAACAAAGGGAGATAATTTAGAAATATTTCAGAACCAATATCTTTAAATACACAAATCATTTTAAGGGGTAAAAAGACATCATTGCAAAGAAAATATTCTTAATAATGAGCTCAATGTATTTTACTGACATCTACTGGAAAAGGAGAGAATAATATGTTCACAAAGGAAAAAAAAAAGGCATCTCTATGCCAGAAATAACCAGTTAGAAAAACAATACTATCCAAAAAAGCAACATAGTGTGTATAGAAATAAATCTAATAAAAGATACCCAAAACCTTTTGGGAAAAACTGAAACATTATTGAACGTATTGAAGGTCACAGCAGAAGGCCTGAATAAAGGAGATATACTATGTTCATGAATTGAAAGAGTCAATCCTCTCAAGTTATCAATACATTCGATGTAATGCCAATTGAAATTTAAAAACAAAAATTTTCATGGAATTCGACATGCCAATTACATTAATTTACCTTGAAGAGTGAACGATTAAGAACACAATAGTTTTGAAAAAGGTCAGAATAAGATGATATGTCTTACCAGATATTATTTGTGTAACGTGATAATAAGACAATGTGGGTCTGACAGACAACTAAACCAACAGAAGAGATCAGAGTACAGAAACAGACCCATGTACATAGAATAATCTTAGTATATCACAGAGGTGATTATAAGTCAATGACAAAAGGGTGGTACTGAGACAACTGGTTACCTGAAAAGAGAAAATAGAATTTGAGTTCTACTTCATGCCATACACAAAAGTGAATTCCAGATAAAGACTTAAATGTACAAAGCAAAGCTTCAGAACTTCAGATGAAAGTAAAGCATCTTTAAGACCCAAGAATAGAAAAAGACTTTCTTAAATAAGATATAAAAAGAATAAATTTTTGGACGGGCACAGTGGCTCAAGCCTGTAATCCCAGCACTTTGGGAGGCCGAGGCGGGTGGATCATGAGGTCAGGAGATCGAGACCATCCTAGCTAACATGGTGAAATCCCGTCTCTACTAAAAATACAAAAAAAAATTAGCCAGGTGTGGTGGCAGGCGCCTGTAGTCCCAGCTACTCGGGAGGCTGAGGCAGGAGAATGGCGTGAACCCAGGGGGCGGAGCTTGCAGTGAGCCAAGATCGCACCACTGCACTCCAGTCTGGGCGAGAGTGCAAGACTCCATCTGAAAAAAAAAAAAAAAAAAAAAAAGAGAATACAGTTTTAAGGAAAAACTTGATACATTTGATATTAAGTTGATAAATTTCGGTACCTCAACAAAATCCATGAACCAAGTTAAAAATCTAACGATAGACTGAAATAAAGTACTTGAAACACAACTTATAAAACATTAAGAAAGATTCCATAAAGAGCATCTATAAATCTATGCAAAAAGGCAAAAAATCCAAAAAGGAAACAGATAAGCGACATTACAGGTAACTCACAGAATAAGAAACGTGAAATGTTGAGAACATGAGAACTAGCTCAAGCTCCCTGGAACTTGGGTAATTATAGATTTAAAAACTAGAAGTTATTTCACCTCTCTTTGGCAACATTTAAAATGTCTGAAATGTCAGGTTTTGATAAAAATGTAGAGAAATGGGATTTTCATACCTTGCAATTGGGTGAATAGGAACAATCCTTAGCAGAGCAATTAGCAATATCTATCAAAGCTAGCAAAGCCTTTATCCTACTTCTCAACTGCTACTGCCTGTGCATATACCAGAGAAATTTCCTGTCGTACGGTCTACATGGAGACTTGGTACAAGATTACTGCAGCATTGTTTTAAAATAGTAAAAAATAGGAATAATCCAATGCCTATTAAAAGGAAAATGGATTAATAAATTATGTCATATTTACATAACAGGTAAAATAAATGAGCTAAAATGATATTGTATCAACATGGATAACGTTCAGAAACAAAGTCTGGAGAAAAAGTTGCAGAACAATTATCTGTTACGAGGTAAGTATAAAAATGTGTAAGCATACACTGTTTACAGATTTATACAGAACTTGTAATTATAAAAACATGCATGTGATATACACCAAATTCAGTAGAGTGGTTCTCTCTATTAGAAGGAAAGAGAGAAATGGGACTCTGAAAGGGTATAAGGGACGCTTCATCTCTGTCTGCCCTCTTCTTTCCTTAGAGGAAAAAAATACATATAGATACATACATGTATGCATTTTTAAAATTTAAATTTTGAAGTAAAATTGTCCAACAATGCCCATTTTATGCTCATCAAAATCAAGATTCTCAACAGGATCTTATGGACTCAAAAAGCTATTTTCTTGGCCTATACCCTATTTTTTATTTCTAGTATCCAGAGCAGTGGTTCTCAAAGCATGGTCCCCAGACTGGCAGCATCAGGATTATTTAAGATTTGGCAAGAAACAAAAATTCTGAGGTCCCCTTGTGGTTCACAAGCTTTAGTGTGCATTAGAATCACCTGAAGGTCTCATTAAAAACACAGATGGCTGGGCCTTGTCCCTAGAATTACTGATCTGCAGGTATGGGGTAGAGACTGAGAATTTGTACTTTCTAACATGTTTCCAGGCCATGTGGGTGTTGCTGGTATCGGGACCACACTTTGAGAATCACTGATCTAGATCTTTGCACTCTATTTTCAGAATCCAAAGCACCTAATACAGAATATATGGTTGTTTTAAAAGCTCCAGAGAGCAGTGTTATAAAATGAACTCATGCTTGATCCTAGTTACCACTGTTAGTTGATTAATGTATTTTCACCACCTCACAACATATTCTGTTGCAGTAATTCTTAACTTTGAAAATTTTAAATCCTTCGTCCAGAGACACTGGTATGGATCTTTGGTAGACTGGCAAGTTTAGAACACCCGTTCTACAGAATAATAGCCACAGAGACACAGATTCCTTCCTATTAAATATGACCCGTGAAGAAAGGACAGCTTGAGAGGCAGTATGTACTCTCCCAGGTAGAAAAAACTCGTACAGTGTCACTGCCAAGAGTCTAGAACTGGGGCCAGCAAACTTTTTGGTAAACGACCAAACTAGGCCAAGTGCAGTGGCTCATGCCTGTAATCCCAGCGCTTTGGGAGGCTGAGGCAGGTGTACCACTTGAGGCCAGGAGTTTGAGACCAGACTGGCCAACATGGAGAAATTCCATCTCTACTAAAAACACAAAAATCAGCTGTGGGTGGTGGTGTGCGCCTGTAATCCCAGCTACTTGGGAGGCTGAGGCAGGAGAATCGCTTGAACCCACGAGGTAGAGGTTGCAGTGAGCCGAGAACGCACCACTGCACTCCAGCCTGGGCGACAGAACAAGACTCTGTCTCAAAAACAAAACAAAAACCAAAAATAGCCAAACTGTAAATATTTAGGCTTTGTGGCCCATAAGGTCTGTCACAACTACTAAACTCTGCTTTTGTATTATAGTATGTTGTAGCATGAAAACCACCACAGATAATATGTAAATGAATTAATTTGGTTGTGTTTCAATAAAAATTTATTTACTAAAATTGTTGGCCAGCTTGCTAACCTATGCTCTAGGAGTCCAGCTTCATCCTTAAAACACTCTGTTGGCTGGATGTGGTGGCTCACCCGTCATCCTAGAACTTTGGGAGGCCAAGGCGGGTGGATCACTTGAGCTCAGGAGTTCGAGGCCAGCCTAGGCAACAAAGCAAAATCCCATCTCTACAAAAGATACAAAACTGTGCACCTGTAGTCCCAGCTACTTGGGAGGTTGAGATGGGAGGATGGCTTGAGCCCCAGGAGGTGGAGGTTGCAGTAAGTCAAGATTGCACCACCGCACCCTAGCCTGGACAACAGAGCCAGATCTTGTCTCAAAAAAAAGAACTAAAAGAATAAAGTAAAAAACCACTGTGACCTTAGGCAATTCATTTACTCTCATCAGACCTCTTTATCACACGCAAGATGGAGATTTAACTGTTATTATTTATCTTACAGAGTTAAAGAGATGGTCAATTACGAACTAGCCAAGTGGAAAAAGTACCAACGGAGGGTATAATGTTTCTGAACTACCCCAACTAGTATCTTTACCTAGTTATCCTTTATATAAAGTAACTACTTTATTATTCAGTAAAGTAAGAAGTCTTTGGGGCTAGGGAGTCCAAAAGAAAAAAGAATATAAAAACATACGCTTGGAAACTACCCTAAACTGAATAGAGATATTGTAGCATCCTATTTCCAGACTGAGAATCTGGAGATCTAGCTTCTAGTTCACCAGCATATGACTTTTAACAAGGTATCCCACTGTTTTAGACTCAGTTTCCCATCTGTACAACACAAGGCTTTGATCTCTACAGGTCTCTCTCCACCTAAAATTCTGATTCCAACCTTCGCATTTTCTTCTTCATAATTCAGAGTATGCTGTAGAATCCTTTTGTCAATGTCACTTATTAAAGGAATACAGTTATGTAAAACCATAAGTTAACATAGTTCTGGTTAATAGTAAATTCTGTTAATTACACAGAGAAAACTAAGCAAAAATATTAGTGCCATTTAACTTCAGGTAGTTAAGGAAGAAGAGTTTACAGTTAGTTTATAAAGTGGGTTTAAATTCTGGCCTCGCCACTAGTAGGTGGCAAAGCTATGATATCATGGATAAACTATGCAATTAGCTATGGCATCATGGATAAACTATGTAATTTTTTGGAGTCTAATTTTCTAATCTTTAAAATAGACAAAACAATACATACCTCACAGGGCTATTTTAAGGATTAAAGTTTATGTGAAGTTTTAGCACATTACTTAGCACATGATGGACATTCATTCAATAAATGAGGCTTTACTGCGTGGCTATATAGTGAAAGGGAAAATACATACAACCCTACTCTTACAGAGCTCAGAATGGAACAGCAGAGATGTTCATTAAATAACTCATTTAAAAAAATAAACATGTTTATAACAGCAGAGATGCGCATTAAACAACTCATTAAAAAAAAAAAAAACATGTTTACAACTAATTGATCACAACCAGCTACAGATTTCTTTGTTCCTTCCCCATTCCCACTGCTTCACTTGACTAGTCTTAAAAACAACAACAAAACAGATTTCAAGGACAGAATAACTTTTGGGTGAAAATAATTTAGACTGGAAAAGTGTGGGAAGGTTTCCATGAGGAAGTAACATCTGAGCTGAGATCTGAAGGAGAAAGAATCTAGCCAGGTTGGGGGTGGAGGTGGGTGTGTGGGAACAGCATTCCAGGCAGAGGAAATATCTTGCGTGCATGAAGATTTGAGGCAGGAGAAAGGAAGAGGGGCTATTTCCATAACTACAAACACATTTACTCACTTCTGACTAGATTCTAATTTGCCCGCAACTTGATGGTAAGTTATTAATCTATGAGTAATGCTTTTAAAGCAAATCTTTGCTCAGATTATTAGGATTTAACACTCACCAAACCACATTATTCACTCAACAAATGACACCTGCCTGTTCTACTGGAGCTTCCTCTGGACATAGGTCCTTGCCTTATTCAGCTCCATACCTGCAAGCTCAGCAATGCCTAACACATAATACTTGCTAAGTATTTGCAGAAGTAATTAATCATAGGAGACAGCATGAAATAGGAACACAAAAACATGCAAATTAACAGCTGAAGTCCTTAGTAATAAGTACTGTCCTTCAGGTTGGTTACTTTTGGAGGATATATACACATACATATATTCAAGTGATGTTCCAATATGCAAAACAATGTACAGGTCCCTTTTAACAGCTGATTTTAGAATCCAATGAAAAATGTTTCATTTCCTTGCAGCTGCACATCACTTTTGGCCCTAGGCTAAAAACAGCATTTGCTACACAGGTTAGCCATTACCTCTATGATGCTTTCCCCTGGCTGCCCACGGCAGAATGAGGCATACCTTTCCCTGGATTCCTGAAACACGTTAGTCAAACCTCCCTTAGGATTTACCAGGCCGTGAGGTTTATTTATACTTTCATGTCTGATTTCTGAGTCCAACTTTGATACTTGCTAAGTATTTGCAGAAGTAATTAATCATAGGAGACAGGATATCCTATAGGATATTATTTATTTATCTATCTTAATCACTGCAGCCTAGTACAATCTGGCCAGATAACAGGTGTTAGGTAAATATTTGTTGAATAAAGAAACAGATAAACAGCCTTCTATCAGAGGAGCAATGCTACTCAAAGGCCCCTTTTCCGAGTTCTTCCTTCCTTGGAGGTCTTTTGGGGTTGAGATAACTACCTCAGGAGGGAGACACACGGACCAATGCTGAGACAGGGGAAGGGTTTTCTGCCAAGCCAGATAAGCTACAGCAGCCCGGAGATCCCAGGTGTGACAGATGGCACAAGTCAATGAACTGTTTTGCCAGAATTCTCATTTTGCTTAATATGATTAGTCACTGCTCCTCTCTAGTTAAAAGCTACCTCATACTCTGTGACTCAGTTAAATCAGCAATACGAGATACTAACAGCACCTACCTCACAGAATTATTTCTAAGGATCAAAATAGTAAATATACACAAAGAATTTAGAATAGTGTCTGGCAGACAGTAAACACTCGAACGTTAGTTATGAGTCTGACTCCACTGTTGGACTTAGCATAGTGCTTTAATAAAATAGGTATTTACTGGAATTTACTGTAATTTTCATTAAAGTTTTACTTAATTTTAGCTTTATAACATCCTATATGTGTTAATGCATCCTATATGTGTTAATGCTTTTGAGTAAAAAGATTTCCTTAATGACTACTATCTTTCTCATTTTATTCTGGTAACATCCCTAAGCAATGTGACTGGCCTAACCTCTTTCAGCAACTAAACCTGAAGTTGACCTACAAAGCTGTTAAGACATCATTCGGGTTAGGACTGTGTTCTTCAGAACAGCAAGAGAGTTTCAATAAAGGAACTGAGACCACTCGTTTGAGCTATTTCAATAAAAAGCTTTCTATGCAAGTCTCTCTATAGTTTCTAATCTCTCCATTCAATATTTGTTAGATACTGTTACCAGATTTATGTTACTAAGGCTCAGCTTTTATCATTCTTCCACTCAAATTTTTTGACTGACTACATACTGAAACTCAAACTCCTTACTCGGCCATCTCAGCTGCCTTTCAGATCTTACCCTACCCACCCCCAACGCATTCTGTGTTTAAAAAGAGATCTACTTTATGTCCCCTATACACATCTCCTTCTTGCCCATTTTCGAGCTAATCCTCTAACAACAGTTCCATAATCCTGTCTGGTGTGTGGTTTTCCTGACCTCCATGTCTCTACCCAGTGGCCTATCATTCTATTCAGGGATCATCATCTAAAGTCAGCACATAAATAAAAACTGAGTTGTCAGATCACCTTGGAAAATACCTGAAGTAGTCCATAAAGTACAATACTCATGACTTACAATCTTACAATACTTCTACTGAACTACCATAAAAAGAGCCATTTCTCTCAGGGCATATAGTTGACCCCACATTAACTGAACATATAGTGTTACATCACTGTATTTTGATTTCTAAAGCCCAACTCAAATGCTGCTTCCTGAGCAAAGTCTTCTGTGATTTCCCCCAGATCCATGTACTCTCAGGAGCCGCAGAACTAGAACCCTGCCTCTGTTAGGGCACTGACTTTATTTCCCCATGGGCTGTGGGCAGAGGTTGGTGCCCACTTTAACAACTCTTTTAGATTAAAGACTTCTTAAGGGCAGAATTTGAGTTACTGTTCTGGCACTACCTGTGTGACCTTGGTAAAGTTACTTAACCTCCCTGAGCCTCAATTTTCTCATTTATAAAAGAGAAGATAATATGATCGAGTAATTCTATTTGTGGGTGTGTATCCAAAAGAACTGAAAGTAGGGGTCTTAAAGAGAACTTTGTACAATTCATGTTCCTAGCAGCATTATTCATAACAGCCAAAAGGTGGAAGCAAACCACATGTTCACTGACTGATGAATAAATAAAATGTGGTATATCCATACAATGGAGTAGCATTTAGTCTTAGAAGGGAAGGACATTCCAACACTTGCTACAACAGATAAACCTTGAGGACATTGTGCTAAATGATACAGGCCAGCTACAAAAAGACAAATACTGTATCATTCCACTTATATGAGCAGTCAAACTCATAGAGACAGAAAGTGGAATGGTGGTCACCAAAGTCTGAGGAGAGGGAGAAAGGAAAATGGGGAGTTGTTAATGGGTATGAAAAAGTTCTGGAAAACAGTTGCACAAAAATGTAAATACACTTAACACTACTGAACTGCACACTTAAAAATAATTAAAATGGTAAATTTTATGCTATGTATATTGTACCACAATCCCACAAAATAGAGCGATAACACCAGTCTCACAGGATTACAGGAGGGAGTATAGTAGGATGATGTACATAAAGCGCTCAGCACAGAACCTAGCATGTACTACATGCCTGATAAGTAGCAGTTGTTATCTGTAAAATGTATGTGTAATTTTTTTGTGTTACAATCATAATGGGTGTGTATATGGTTACTTCCTCTAATGTAATTTTAGAAAATACATCTGTAATTTTTATAAATCATTTTATCAAGTTAACAGCCACACAGAATTTTACCTATTGCATCTTAGTTTTACTTAACTATCGTCTTGTGTATGTACGACTAGATCAGATGGCATGAGCATTTTTTACGAGCCGTTATTTTATTTTTCACATAACATGGGAAAACATAAGACTGAACATTTAGGAAAGGAAAATTAATGTTTTAAGAGTCATGCCAGCAGGCAAATTCTTTGCCAACTGCTCAGCATCAGAACGTTTAAGGAATAAGAAAATTCATCACTTTCATAGGTGTGGTGTCTGGTGGAAATCAAAGCACGCTGTACCCCTAATGCTTTGGTTGGCATTAAATACCACTGCTGTACAGGGAGAAATACTGCTGATCCTACCTGTTGGGGCATTTTAAACTAATATAGTTAGGGCCTTCCTATTCAAAACAAGAAATTCAGTTAACTAAGGCACCTTTGAAAAATTATAAGGCTTTGTGTTGTGTGTGTGTGTGTGTGTGTGTGTGCGCGCACGCGCGCGCGCGTGCACTTCCCCCTTTATCTTATTTTCCTAAGTAACTGATTCCTAATTTTTAGCAAGGTACAATACCCCCGCCCCCATTCACTCCCCACAACTAAAATGCCAGACACGGTAGCTCACACTTGTAATCTTAGCACTTTTGGGAGGCTGAGGTGAAAGGATCACCTGACCCCAGGAGTTTGGGACCAGCCTGGACAACATAGCAAGACCCCATCTTAAAAAAAAATGTTTTTGAAAAAATTAGCTGGGTGTGGTGATAGACGCCTGTAGTCCCAGCTACTCAGGAGGCTGAGGTGAGAGGATCACTTAAGTCCAGCAGTTTGAAGCTGCAGTGAGCCATGACTCCACCACTGCATTCTGCCCTGGGCGACAGCGCAGGTTCCTATCTCAAAAAAGAAAAAAAGAAAAAAGACAACATCTTCCAGTCTCCCTAGCAGCTAAGGTGACTATGTGATTAGGTTCTGGTTAGTAAAACATAAGCAGAAGTTATGTATGCCTTTTAGAAAAATGTTTTGAAAGGAAGAGGACATCCTTTGTCCTCCTTCCAGCTGCATGGAACTGAGAGAAGAGCCGCCAGTCCCTCACAATCATACTCTAGCTCTTCTTTCTCCCAAGAAGAGATCACAGCAACTACTGTCCCTACAACTTCCTGGACATTCAGAACAGAGCTCACAGAGGCATCTCTAAGGTCTCCCTCCCTACATAACCCTAGCAAAAAGAATCTCTCCCTGCTTCCCTGGTCTAGTCTGGAAAAAAAAAAATGACCCAAACAGTCCCTACAGAACCAGTGACACCCCAGATGATCTGAAGTCTCTACCCCTGAATGTGAAATAGAAACCATCTCCCTACCTGTCCTACTCTGAGAGGTGTTGTGTCCAGAAGAGACTGTGGATATGAACCCATTTTAGGTGCAATGACATCAAAATACAATGCGACTGATGATCATTAGAGCCACAGTCAAGAAAGGATAGAGCAGCTGGAACATGGGGCGGCGGGGGGGGACTTCTAAGAACCTATCCTGAAGATATTCTTACACAAGATATTCTTATGTGTGTACAATGAGGCTCACTGCAGCATTACATGTAAGATTTAAAAGTAATAGTCGTAAGTATGGTAT
This sequence comes from Macaca mulatta, assembly GCF_049350105.2. NCBI lineage: Eukaryota > Metazoa > Chordata > Mammalia > Primates > Cercopithecidae > Macaca > Macaca mulatta. The sequence continues at coordinate 45,815,811 of NC_133425.1, forward strand.
ATCCATGTTACTAAATACTATGTAGTCAATATAAAGAATAAGATAATGAATAAAACAAGAAATGAAGAATATTAATGTATTCATGGGATTATGGTGGTAGCTGCCAGAACAAAAACCAGACTGGTTCAAAGTGGTTACCTCAACTTTTGTTAAACAAGACGATGGCCGGAACAAAGGGCACATAAGGGACAAAGGTGGATAAGCCACGTCAACACACTTGGGAGACGGAAGGCAAATGGGGTGATTTGCAGAACAGAGAAAGCAAGATACTCCCGTATGCAGAGAGGTGGATACCTTTGAAAAAAGCCCAAATCCCAAAACCCTGGAAAAGCTCAGAACTGGGAGACACCGGGAACCTGAGTCTCCAAATCTCCAGATGAGCCAAAAGTGAGGAGAAATGCCAGACTCAGAAAACTGGGTGGTAAGACCTTCAGCCCCTGTCCCATAGTTGGCTCCAGAAATACGGATAAAACTGGCAAAATCCATCTCCTAGGAGAGGATTTTTCTCTGGAGAAACTAAAATCCCAGAGAAAACACCTGTAAGGTACAGACATTGGGGCATTCTTCACCAAAATGACCGAGTCCCTGTTAGTCACTCAACAATAAAGTCCATTAACTGACAACCTCTGTCTAGGTAAAAAGCATTTAATCAGCTTTGTAGAGACTGCAAAAGCTCAAAAGACAACTAAAGGATGCTTTCAACAGAAAACAGAGACAGACGAATAAATGGAAGAATTTGGGGGAGAGAGAGACAGGGCAGGGAGCAAAAGAAAACTTAGGAGGAAAAAACAGGAAAAAACTTCAATTAATATCTTCAGAAAAAGAAAAGAATATACTGCATCTAAAATCAAGAACAGGGTGCTAATTCAAAAAGGACAAATAGAGAACAAGAAAAAATTCTTGGAAATTCAAGGTATAAGATCTGAAATAAATCCAGAAAAGTCAGAAATTTTAGGGATGTTCCTTGAAGGAAGAACCCTCCCCCGCCCCACACACACCCAGAAAAAATATGAGAAAAACATAAGAAAATTAGAGGATCAGTTCAGGAGTCTAATATCTAAAGGGCAGGAGTTCCAGAAACCAAGAAAAGAAAAAATGGAGGGAAAGAAATGAACACAGGAACACTTCAAGCAAACAGCTCTGAACTGAAGGCACAAGTATTAATTACGAAATGTCAGAACACTGAAGATAACGGGGAAGATCCTAAAAATTTCAAGTTAGCAAATACTGGTCATATGCAAAGGACTAAGAATCAGAATGGCAACAGACTTCCCAACACCAATTTTGGGAGCCAGAAAACAACAAAGTAATGAATGCCTTCAAAAGTCTGAAAGAAAATAATTTTCAATCTAAACAAGTCAAACCATCAACCTGTATGAGGGTAGAACACAGATTTTCAAACATGTTAGAACTTATAAAATCTACCCGCTCTGTATGCTTTCTTAGGAAGTTCCTAGAGTTAAGAGTCCACCAGAACAAGAGAATGAATCAAGAAAGAGGAAGGCATGAGATCCAGGAAGCAGGTGAAGGAGAGTCCCAAATCCAGCCTCCAGGAGACAGAGAGCTGTAACATAAATGTCTCCAGAGAAAAGAACTCAAATGAGTTTCATAAATCTTAGAGTTTAGGAAGAATTATTAAGCAATAACCAAACAAATGAAAGCAATGATCTAACTAGTTAAGTTCAGATTTGTATTTGCATACTGTACTTGTCTACAATCGCTTTAATATTAATTTAACCAATAATTGTGATGTACCTATATCTTGAGCAAGGGAAATTGAATTCTCACCTTCCATAACATGATGTCAGTAGAAGATATAAACTGCTAAATCAGCAAATATAAATCTGTATTTCGAAATGGAGATAAGTAGGCAAGGAAAAATACTAAAAAGTGTAGGAAGTACAACTCCAGAGTGGAGCAGCAGCCTGCTTTGTGTCAAAAAGCTGTGTAGTACTCTTGACTTTTAAAAACCATCTTCACGCATTACTTTACTACTATTAATCAAAAAAAAAAAAAAAAAACCAAAAAAAAAAAACCAAAAAAAAAAAACAATTGGTTACCTCTGAAGAGGGAGTCTATGTGAAGGATTGCGGTGAGGAAAACTTTTTTCATTTTGTGTACTTTTGTACCACATGAACTACTTTTAAAAAATCAAATGCATATATGGGTTTTATAATTTAAGGAACAAAACAAAACATTACTCCTACCTAGCCAAAGCTAATAAAAACTGGGACAAAAGGGAAGGAATAGACTTAAGAAATCCCCAAAATAAGATCTCTAAGACTTGGTGACTTAGCAATGTGTTCAATCACATGTAAGAGAAAGCTCCTGTTGTATTTACAAACATAAGTTATATAACTAACCTATGAAAATTTACCTTCACAATAATTGATTTACTGAGTCATTCAGTGGCAGGTCAAATTTGGAAAGTTAATAACAGTAATAACAATGTTATTATTATTAGAGACAGAGTCTCATATTATTGCCCAGGCTGGAGTGCAGTGGTGTGATCACACCTCACTGTGACCTTAAACTCCTGGGCTCAAGCGATCTTCCCGCCTCAGCCTCCTGAATAGCTGGGACACAGGTGCACACCACCAGGCTCTAGAAATTTTCGTAGTTTATTTCGTAGAGACAGGGCCTTGCTATGTTGCCCAGGCTGGTCTCGAACTTTCAGCCTCAAGCAATCCTCCCACCTCGGCATTCCAAAGCGTTAGGATTACAAGCGTGGGCTGCTGCGCCCAGCCATTAATTATTCTGCCCAGCTTTCAAACCAAGATGGCAGCTACTCATTCTTTTCTGTTAAATGCAAATGGTTAAGAATATCAATCTCCATTACAGATCTCTGACCAAACTTTCTCAATAGACTACAACATTGTTTTAAAAGATTTAAAGTTGCTCATTACAGATTTGGCATTATAATATTTATTTCAGAACAAAATTTAAATCCCAGTAGATCCCATTCACTTCTGAAATGACTCTGTTTGACAAACCTCGAACACTGAGGCTTTCTTGAGCATGACTTTTTACCCTGCCTAGACGGAAAAAGCATTCTTTGAAGCAGCTCCTGAAAATTTGGGCTTAGCTGCTTCCTCACCTGATGTGCGAGTACAATTGCCTAAGAGTATAATTCAAAAACGATTTGCTGAGACTCATAGATGATTCATGTCTCTATTCTGTCCTGCTCCTCTTCAAATGAGCCAGATCTTAGAGGCGTTTCAGTTTCCCCAGATACAAAGAAAATAAAGTGAGGTTGGTAGCTGGAGGAGGCGGTGCCGTCCGCAAAGCCAAAGCAATGCAACCACTTGTACCTTAACTCTTCTCCGTTTTCTCCCCTTTTCTTCACCTGGAACCTGCTTCTCTCCTTTCTTTCTCTTTTTCCGCTTTCTGTCCTTGTGTTTGTCATGATCGTTTTTGTCTTCGAAGAGGCTGGAGTCGTGCCCCGAACTGCCCGTGGAGAGTTCGGTGACTTCGTTCCCTCCTACTTTGAGAACCAGCTTCAAGGGCTTCTCCACATACTCTTAAAAAAAGAAAAGAAAAGAAAGCGCGTCGATTAAAGTCGGGGCTCTCCAGGGAGTGCTAAGGATGCAGAGCGCGAAGGCGCAGCAACGCCGAAGTGGCTTTGGGCGCCCCGCGAAGCACCTGTTGAATGACAGAGCCCGGCCCGGGGGTGCGGCACCGCCCGCCCCGAACGCTCCCACGCCTCTCGGGCCGCCTCACGTCTCCCCACCAGAGACCCACCGGCCCAGGGGGACCCGGGTTCGAATGCCGCCGCCGCACGGGGGGCAGCGCGGCCTCGGGCAGGACGCGCCCCCTTCGCGGGCCTGGGCCTGCCGTGGGAGGGAAGGGCCCTGGGCCGCCCCTAAGCCACTGGGAAAGAGCGGAAGCCCCGCAAAGGGGCCGAGAGCCCACCGCCCGCACCTCGGCCCACTCCTCACCCTCGTAGAGGTGTTTCTCCGACTTGTGCTTCTTGTGCTTCTTGCCCATGTCCGACCGGGCCCCGGTGCCCGCCCCCCGCGCCAGGCCCAGGCCGTGCGGCGCCGCTTCCGGTCCGGGCCAGGCGAGCGGAGGGCGGGAGCGGGGCCCGCGAGACCCCGCGCCGCGAGGCAGGGGGGCGGCGCGCGCCGGGCGGCGCGAGGCCCCTCTCGAGAAGACGGCGCGCGAGACCGGTCGGAGCCCGAGAGCGGTGGCGGGGGGGCGAGCGGCCGGAGCAGAGGCGGGAAAGAGGGCCCGCCGCGCGTGCAGGGTGCCGGCGGCTGCGGTGGCGGCCCCTGGCGACCGGAGGTGGCGCTGCAGCTCGCGGGCCGGGGGCGGAGTCGGGGCCGGGAGCGGAGCCGGGGCGGGGCCGAGGCGGGGCTGGGGCGGGGCCGGGGCGGGATCTACCGCTCAGAATCTTGTTTGTCTTCCTTCCTCCTTCTGCCCTCAATCTGTCTGTCTTGTTTCTGTCTTTGTGTGTCTCTCCCTCCCTCTCCCCTTCCCTCCCTTCTTTCTCCTCCCTGTCTCTCTTTCTTTTTCCCTTCCTCCTTCCTTCCTTTCTTCCTTCCCTACTTACTGCCTCCCTTCAAGCCTTCCCTCTCTCTGTTCTTCCTCCCGCGTCTCCCTTCCTTCTCCTCTCCCTGTCTCCTTCACTATTTTTTCCCTTTTCTTTTTTTACCCTTCCTCCTTCCCCCACTCTTCCTTTCTTTCCACTTTCCCTTGCTTGTTTCTTCCCTTTTACAATATTGACTGAACCAGCAAACTCAGCACATTGGTGACTGAAGATTCTAATCTTAAAAAAAAATCTCATGTGCTGATAGGTGAAGATTTCCAGATGTCTCGACTGTCTTTACTTCTAGCTGTATGGTGCTTTGTCTGTTTTCAGATAAGCTCATAATTATAGTCTCCTCTTAAGAAAGGATCTGTCATCAGTCATTTATACTTCAGGAAGAATTTGGACCCATGAATCACCTCTCCCAGGAAGATTTGTAGCTTTACCTTGAACTTCAGTGGTGAAATTATAGGCTTATATTTTAGGACCCTATTGTTGGCAAGTGATAGAAACCAATTTGAATTATTTCAAGTAAATGAAAAGGGATTTATTGGTTTACATGTCTAGGAAGGGCAAGAATAAAGCTTGCCAGAGGGAAGACAGGAACCAAGGATGTAATGCTATTGACTGGCATGCCAGCTCTTTCTCTCTCTTGTCTCTCTGTATACAATCGGTCTCCGTCTTCCCCCTTCTTTCCTATGTGGCTGGAAACATGGCCCCCATCTGCTTCTGAGGCCTCTTCTTTATAGTGTCCTGACCAACTGGGAAAAAGATCTCTTCTTGTCAGCTTCACCCGGAAAACAGTCCCAGGGAAGGACTCTGATTGGCTTGGCTTGTGTCACATGTTTTATGGGACAGGGGATGGGAGATTGATTTAGCCTAGATGCCAAATCTACCCCCCAACCCCCTTGGCCAAGAGAAGTGGAGTCTGTGATTGGCAGTCCCTGCCGGACTTCTATGGTTAGCCAGGGAAGATGAGATTCTTCTAATGAAGAGAGTTGCTTTTTCATGAAAGCTAAAAGTGTATGTCTATTGTTTCCCTATAACAAGCCTCTCTGGTGTCCGTGAGGTAGAGATCAGGCTGTGGAAAGAGGGGTTGTGTTGGGGAAGAGAACTTCTGCTGCTCTGAAATCAAGCCAGCAAGGCCCCCTAAGCATGGGGCAAAGCTTGGTTTCAGCTTTTCAGCCATTGTCTATAACTTATTTTGCTTTAAGAAGAACCACTATGCCAACTCCCACTGTAGCTTCTATTGTGGCATTGCCTTGCTCCAGGCTCAACCTGTGGGTTTACCTGTCTGCTCCTCATCACCCTGGGTACCTCATTGGTACTTACAGCATCTGGCACAGTGACTACTACTGTCCAAATGCCCCTCAGAGGAAAAAGGTCTGGTGAACTCATCCATCCTATCGAGTTAGTAATTTCCCTTCCCTCTCAAGAGTGATTGTACACAGGTCACAAAGTGGTCACAGCAATGGAAAGTGAATAAGAGCATGAAGCAGAAAACACCTTCTAGAAAAAAGTTCCTGGACGTGGAAGCCCAAACTCACCTAGTTTTAAATTCCCAGTACTAATACCATGAAGGCACATAGAAGGCACCAGAAAATGCTAGTTGAGCTGTACGGTCCTGGTTCGGGGAGACTCCCCCAGAGATTTCCGCCTGCTGCCATTCATGTCCTCCCAGTGAATGTGGAATGGCCTAGAGACTGGCTTCAGAGCAATAGAACATGGCAAAGATGATGGACGTCACTCTTGTGATGAGGATACGTAAGACTTCAGTCTTGTTTGCTGACTGTCTCTCTTGCCTTCTTGGCTTGCATGTTTTGATGAAGCAAGCTGCCATGCTGGAGAAGCCCATGTGACAAAGAGCTGAGGCCAGCCCCCAGTTGACATCTGGCTACAACTGAGGCTCTCAGTCCAACAGCCTTGAAGGATTGAATCCTGCCAGCAACCGTGTGAGCTTCAAAGTGGATCCTTCCTCAGTGGAGCGTTCAGATGAGACCTCAGCCCTGGCTGACATCCTGATCACAGCCCTGTGAGAGACCCAGAAGCAGAGGACCCAGTTAAGCTGTGCCCAGACTTCTCCCCACACAGAAAATGGGAGCTAATACATGTATGTTACTTAAGTGTTGGGGTAATTTGTTACATAGGAATACATGGCTTATACGGATATCATTGCAAGCAGGGAAACTTTCTAAGCATGCCACGTATCTCAATAAGAAGGACTAAAGTGACAGTAACAACAGCTACTGTTAATTGAGCAGTTGCCTGTGCAGGGCATTTGGTTAAGGCGATGAACACATCACCCCTTTGTATCCGTATTCTGGTCTGTGGGAAGAGTGCTGTTATCCCTATTCCACAGGTGAGGAAACTGAGGCCTGGAGAAGTCAGGTGGCTTCTGCAAAGTCACACACCTTGCCTACCTGGAATTTCAATCCATGTCTGCCTACCTCCAAACCCTACCTTCTAACCACTATGCCACATTGCTCTTGGAAAAGAGGGCTAGGTCATCTCCAACGACCCTTCCTGCATGTTTGGAATCATGTTAAATTAAAACAAATTCCAGAGAAGATGCATGTGCTCCTATATGCAGGTTTGTGCATTGAAAAAGATCAGAAGATAATTTAAGAATGGAAATAGGCTAGGCACACTGGCTCACACCTGTAATCCCAGCACTTTGGGAGGCCAAGGCGGGAGGATCGCTTGAGTGCAGGAGTCTGAGACCAGCCTGGCCTGGGCAACATGGAGAAACCCCATCTCTATTCAATTAAAAAAATGTAAAAAAGAAAAAAAGTAAAGAATGGAAATAGTTGTTATTTGCTGTTTATGGATTTTTGTGGGTCTAGAGGAACTAAATATACAAGGAGAAATTGACAAATAAAACACGACTGCTTAACTCGTTGGAATAGCTCTCTAATGGTGAAACTTCAGATTTTGGAATACCTGGGTAGGGGGAGGATCCTGAACTGGGCTGTGAAGGGGAGGTTTCTTGGCAGCAACAAGCTGCACTGCAGGAGAAGATGGAGCCGCTCTGCTCGTGTGTATTTGCTGGCAGAGGAGGAAGAGGATGATCTTGGGGAGAGGACCAAGCAGGCTCTGCACTTTGGTTAGTCCTACCTGGAGTCCTACATCTACTCTGCCGGCCTCTGTTGGTGCCCTTGCAGCCCGGTTTCCCTCATCGAGGAGAGAGAATGGTTGCCTTCTTCTCCAAGGGTGGCCCAAGCCTCACATATATATCCCTAAATCCCCAGAAGGCAGCCCCCAAAACTCTAGGGCTGAATAACTTAGAGAACACTGTTGGCACCTGTTCCACATCTGTCACCTACCTGGATCCTGAGCTCAGTGTCCTTCCTGCCACTCCGGAAGGAGGATATATTTGCCCATCTTAAAGAGGATGGATCTGAGGTTCCATAAGGGCGGGGACTGCCCAAAGCCACACAGCTGGGATTGACAGCAGGTCTTCATGTTCCAGGGCCTTCCCGGGGCCTCCACTGCCAGGGTGGAGAAGCCACTGTTGGGGTGGAGTCAAGATCAGAGAGCAATTGCCTGCTACATGGCTAGTCCGTGGGAGTCAGAATTGGGATCCAGGCCAGGGAAGCCCATCAGCTCTGGAGTGAGTGAGACAGAGCTGACTTGAGTCCTGGGGTCACGCTTACTGGGTCTGTGACCTTGGCATGTCCTGAGAGGGCTGCCTATCTCTGAACTTTGGAACTAGGGTGAGGTCATCGGGTGTGCTGCTGCAACAGGGTGGTTGTAAGGATGAAAGAAGGTAACGCGGTCAGAGCGCCGAGAGTAATGCCTGATATGGTAGATAGTAAATGGTCAATAAATATCAGCTGCTAATACTAACTTTTAAATATTTGTGAATGTCACTTTCCTGCTCAAAACCGTCTCGTGGCTCTCTGTCTCACTCGGAGTCAAAGCCAAATCTTCACCTTGGCTTTCAGGGCCAGATCTGGCCCTCATTCTCTTTCCAGCCCCATCCCCCTGCCCCCTCCTCCCTCCTGCCCCCAGTCCCTGCTTCTCTTCCCTGTGTCCAGAACACTGTCCCCTGAGCTCCTGGAGTGGCTCCTGCCCTTATATCACCTTGGTCTCCCCTGTGACCTCCTCAGAGAAGCTTCTGGACCAGCAACCCACACACCCTTTCCCCTCTTCCCTCAGCCTGTGCAATGCCTGATTTCTCTCCATTGCATCTACAGCCTCCAAAATCATGTTGAATATCTCTTCCCTATCTGTGTGCATGTCCACCATCTATCCACTGGCCTCTCAGGTCCCCGAGGTTAGGGACTAGGTCTGTCTTCCTCATGACTGTGTCCCCACACTTAGCACAGAGCTGGGCTCAGCACAGGCCCTGGATAAATATTTGTTGGACAGATGAGTGCATCATAATTACTGTGTTGTGATAATAATTCTCTTCCTCCTTCTTCCCCTTTCTGGTGGAGGCACGAGGTGACTGGAGGCCTCCGGGAGAGTCTGTGGAGGAGAAGACACCGAGAAAGGCTGGCCACTGGGGGGTGTGACGTGCCCAGGAAATCTCTGCCCAGCTCAGCTTGGAGGTGGCCCCTCTCCTGCCCGGCCTCGCTGCTGAGGAGTTGCTGCCCAGGGTGCCTTCAGGCCTTGGTGCTCCGACAGAGAGGGCACTCTGGCACCCAGCTGATGTCCTGACCATCTGACCCTGAGGTAGAGTCTGGCCTTCATTGGTTGGGTGGGATGAGGGTTGGGTGAAACTCAGTGGCCTTGGTTCTGGGACAGCCACTGGGGACCCATTATAGCTACTCCCCTATAGCCAACAAATGAAAGAGGGCTGCTGGGTGCTGACCTATGATGTGGACAGACTAAAAGCCTCGAACGTCAGGGGCTTCTGAGCCCCTCACCTCTGCTTGGCAGTGCTCCTCAAAGCCCCCTTATGCAGCACTGAGGCAGGATGGGGAACTCCTGAGACAGAGAGAGTCCTTGGGCTACTAACTTCTCCTGCTTTCGTTTATCTGAATCTCAGTTTTCTCCTCTGAGGGATGGTCAGAGCCAGCCCCGTGCAGCCTGTGTGGCTGGCATGAGGGTTAGCAAAAGCAAGGAGTGAGAAATGTTGTGGCACAGCGCAGGCCTTACCAAGTGTAAAGGGGCAGATGGCGGGTGGGAAAGGGCCGGTTCTCCTGGACACTCACTCCATGGGGATTTCTGCCCTCTGTCCTGGGGTGGAAGGTGGCATTCCCTGAGCCCAGGCCCCCAGCAACTCCAGCAGGTGCCCCCATTTGGCAGCAGGAGTAGGTCTGGGCCTTCCTGGTGCCAGCCTGGTGCCAGCCTGTGAGTGCTGCTGGGAGAGGCCTTGAGAGGCTGAGGCTGGTTCAGCAGGCAGCTCTGTGGGGAATCAGTGGCCTGGGGTGATTCGCTGTGACAGGTTGTTGACAGTGCAGCTTCCAGGGTTGCTCACGGTCACTGGCAGAGCAGCCCCAGCTGCTGCCTCTGAGTGAGGAAAAGAGAGAGGCGGTGGATGGCCGCCATCCATGCAGGCATGCCACATGGCCTCCGCCCACATGGTCTCAGAGCTGCTTGCTGGAGGGCGGCGAGCCCAAGCCATGACACTCATGGCTGCCAACCCCAAAAGTCATTTAGCCTCAGAGCCCTCAAATAAGATCAAATAAGAAAGAGGCAATATCAGGACCTTCCTTCCTTCTTTCAGTTCATATTTTATGTGTGCCTACTACGTGCTGGCGGGTGCTAGGAACATGGTGGGAGTGAAATAGACACGGCCCTACCCTTATGGAGAGCACAGTGAGATGCATGTTAAACAGAGAACACAGACAAGTATTTAATCATGACCATGCTAACGGTTAGAAAGGAAAGCAGCAGGCTGCTGTCCGGATAGCGCTCTGACCCAGGCTGGGGACTCACCCAGGCCTGACCTGGAGAATAGGTCTTGGTTAGGTACCCTACAAGTGGAACCTGAGGCGGGGATCTGTTGGGGTGGCAATCGAGAGGAACCTGCAAGGCAGGGAGAGAAGCGGGATGGGGTGGGGAGAAGCAGAGAAGAGGTGGTCTAGGCCTCAGCCCCGTGCCACAGTGGTGGCAGGGCGAGGGGGGATGGGGAACATCAACTGTCCAGGGAACAGTCCCACCTTGTGGGAGGTGGCTGGCCTTTTGTAGCCCATGTTGGGAAGTGAGGTCTGCCTGATTGTCGCCTGTTGCAGAGGTGACTCTTGTTTGTCCCAAGGAATTCTCCGAGGGAGGTGTGCAGCTGCCTTCCATGAGTGGCCAACACTCCCAGCTGCTGGTGATAGCCCTCCAGCAGGATGTCCCTTCAGAAGAAGTGAGCCAAGAGGGCATCAGCTGCATCCACTAAACAGGCAGAGAGATCAGCATGCGCAAAGGTGAGGAAAAGTTGGGTGCAGTCAGGGAGGACAGGAGACCAGAGGAGAGATGATGGGGACCATGTCTGGAAGAAAGGCTGGGCTGGGCAGAGCCTTTCAAGGCATGGCAGAGATGCTTGATTTTTTTCAGTATGACCGTGAAGGCAGTGGACGTGGGCGCATGGCCAGATTGGCAATTTCGGAGGAGTGTTTTGGCTTCTGAATGGAGGAAGAATTGGAGTGGGTTTAGGAGACCGGGCAGAGAGACCAGCTTAGAAGCGATGTGGTCTTCAAAGGGGAGATGGGGGTGCCTTGGCCTAGCATGGATGATGTGGGGATGGTGCAATGGGTTAATTCAAGAGTTATTAAGGAGAAAGAACTTAGGAGGAGTTAGGGATGCCTGTGCATAACCCAAGAGGAGAAGACAAGTAGGAAGGTGAATGCCTGTGTCTGGGGCTTGGAAGGGAGGTGAGACCTGAAAATAGATTTTTGGAATAGAGATGTCTTTGGAACCTCGGGAGTGAATGAGACCACCCAGGAAAGTAGAGTGATCAGAGAAGATGGAGCCTTGAAGACCTTCAATAAATAACAGTTGAAAAAAGGATGAGGAAGCAGCAGAGCAGACTGAGGAGGGGCAGGGAGGCAGGAGGAGAAACGGGAGAGCGGGACACCCAGCAGGGGAGGACAGAGCACTGGAGCCAGGTGAGGGCGGTGGTGGGCTGAGGGTGTGCAGAGGAAGGAAAACTTGGGCAGGCTGCAGGGAGCCTCTAAGCACTGGAAGGGCTGGGGGAGGGTGGATCAGACAAGTAGACTTGTGCATGCAAGGCCACCAAGGTGATGCTGGAGAGTGGGAGGTGTGATGAGACAGAGATGCAGAAGGGAACACTGAGGCCTTGAATGACAGGCTGTGGGGCATGGGCTTCCCCCTGTAAATTGGGATAAACCAGATGAAATGGTCTCGTTGGAGAAAACTGGGCATTTTCTAGGAACCCCAGGCTGGGGACAGACCATCAGCAACTCAGAAATGATCCTGCAGGCCCAGGCTCCCAGTCCATCTTGATTCGTTGGAGCACTGCCCTGTGGACGGGGCCCAGGATTAAATTCCCTTCACAGAAAGTTGTTGTGTGTTTGATAAACTCTTATCAGACTGCGGCTGTGGGCTTATGCCATGTCACCCAGATCTCTAATTTCATAGTTCTGGCTCTGCCAAAAACTGGCTGTGAAACCTGGACATGTTTCTTCCTTATCTCCATCTAAACAGAGCCGCAGAAAGAGGAGGAGTAAGTCAGACACGCTGACTCACGCCTGTAATCCCAGCACTTTTGGAGGCTGAGGTGGGAGGATTGCTCAAGACTGGCTTGGGCAACGTAGCAAGACCCCATTTCTACAAAAAATTAAAAATTAGCCAGGTGTGGTGGTGCATGCCTGTGGTCCCAGCTACTCAGGAAGCTGAGGCAGGAGGATCACTTGAGCCCAAGAGGTCAAGGCTGCAGTGAACTAGGATTGTGTCACTGCATTCCAGCCTGGGCAACACGGTGAGACCCTGTCTCAAAAACAAAGAAAAAAAGGTAAAAAGATAAAAAGAAAGAGGACTCAACTGGCTGCTTTCAAGCTGTTGTTTCTAGGGAAGTACTTCTGATGCTCTGTCAGTGTCTGATAAAGGCTTTGTTTTTAAAAATATGTGTATATTTTAGGTTTTTCTTGATTCAGTTATTCAGTTTTAAACCTATTTATTGCCTAAATAATTAATGTTCATTAAAGACAAATTGAAAATACAAATAGGTGTAAGGAAGATATTTCAAATTGCTCATAATCTCACCACTTTCTGTAATAATTTGGTATATGTCATTCCAGATATTTTCCAGGTTTTTTTTTTTTTCAGAATTTGGTGGTGATTCTCTTCCCCCTGCCTCAGGGGATATGTTCATGATACCCCTTCATTGAGCCTGGCTACTCAAAGAGTGGTCTAGGGACAGCTGCATTGGCAGGACCTGGGAGCTTGGTAGAGATGCAGAGTCTCAGGTCCCACCTCAGGATTGTAGAGTCAGAATTCACATTTTAAACAATATTCCTGGTTGATTCATATATGTGTATTAAAGTTTGAGAAGCACTATTCTGGAACATTAGCTTATACTCAGACTTAATTTTCTTGGACGAGAAAAAGGGAACATTTCTGAAGTTGGAACAACTAGACATCAAAAGAAGACCTTTGACAAAACCAGATAAACTAAAAGGTTCCTTTTTTCTTTTTTCTTTTTCTTTTTCTTTTTTTTAACTCACAAGCCCACAGAAAGATGGAAAAGATCTGAGGGACTTTTTCGTTTACTTTATTCATTCATTTATTTTAGAGATAGGGTCTTGCTATGTTGCCCAGGCTGGAATGCAGTGGCTATTCTCAGGGGCAATCATAGCACAGGACAACCTTGAACTCCTGGGCACAGTCCATCCTCCTGCCTCAACCTTCCAAGTAGCTGGGACTACAGGCATGTGCCACTGCACCTGGCATTTACCCCAATTATTTAAAAAGTTTCTTTCTTTCTTTCTTTTTTTTTTTTGATACGGAGTTTCACTCTGTCACCCAGGCTGGAGTGCAGTGGCACGACCTTGGCTCACTGCAAGCTCCGCCTCCTGGGTTCACGCCATTATCCTGCCTCGGCCTCTGGAGTAGCTGGGACTACAGGCATCCACCACCACGCCCAGCTAATTTTTTGTATCTTTAGTAGAGACGGGGTTTCAACATGTTAGCCAGAATGGTCTCGATCTCCTGACCTCGTGATCTGCCCACCTTGGCCTCCCTAAAAAGTATTTTTAACTATTAAAAAAGAACAGTGATAGAATGCTAGAACTGATTCCTTCTATCTAGTAATTTCGTATTCATTAATCAACTGTGTTTTTTGTTGTTGTTGTTTGCTTTTTTCTTGTTTTTGTTTTTCCTGTGAAGCTTTTATTTTGGGCAGAGGGCGGGGAGCTCAGTCCTTCCTGGCAGCCGCTTTCTTCATGGCGGCCAGGACATTGCTCAGCTCCTCTCTCTTCTTCTTGGCATAGATATGTGTTAAGCACTTTTGGAGGCTGAGGTGGAAGGATTGCTCAAGACTGGCTTGGGCAACATAGCAATCTGCCCTCCCTATTCTTCCCAGCTTCCAGTTACTACTCTACTTCCTGCTCTAGCCTACCCTCTACTTCCATGAGATCAACTCCTTTAGCTTCCACATATGAATGGGGGCAAAGGATTTAGCCTTTAGTCCTGCAGTATTTCTCTTTCTGTGCCTGGCTTATTTCACTTAACATAGTGTCCTCCAGGTCACCCATGTCATTTCACACAACAGGATTTCCTTCAATTTTAAGGCTGAGTAGTCTTCCATTGTGTACTTGCTTTATCCATTCGTCTGCTGATGGATATTTAGCTAGATAGGAGGAATACATTTTAGTGTTCTTTAGCACTGTAGGGTGACTATAGTTAGTAATAATTTATTGTATATTTCAAATAGCTATAAAAGAGGATTTTAAATGTTTCCAACACAAAGAAATAATAAATGTGTGAGGTGATGGATGTGCTAATTACTCTAATTTGATCATTACACATTATATATATGTATCAAAATATCACTCTAGACCCCATAAATATGTATAATTATTATGTATCAATTATAAATATTTTTTAAAAAGCGATTAAAAACCTTCCATACATGGAAATATATAATAAAATTTTATACGTTGGAAATGAATAACACATTGAAATTTGGGTCTTCATTTATTGTAAAAAGTAAATGTTAAGAACTTTTTTTTTAAGATGGACTCTCACTCTGTCTCCCAGGCTGGAGTGCAGTGGCATGATCACGGCTCACTGCAACCTCCACCTCCCAGATTCAAGCAATTCTCCTGCCTCAGCCTCCCGAGTAGCTGGCGTTACAGGCAAGTGCCACCACACCCAGCTAATTTTTGTATTTTTAGCAGCAACAGGGTTTTGCCATGCTGGCCAGGCTGGTCTTGAATTCCTGACCTCAGGTGATCTGCCTGCCTTGGCCTCCCGAAGTGCTGGGATTAAAGACGTGAGCCACCATGCCCAGCCAAATGTTAAGAGCTTTTTTTTTTTTTTTTTGAGACGGAGTCTCGCTCTGTCGCCCAGGCTGGAGTGCAGTGGCCAGATCTCAGCTCACTGCAAGCTTCGCCTCCCGGGTTTATGCCATTCTCCTGCCTCAGCCTCCTGAGTAGCTGGGACTACAGGCGACCGCCACCTCGCCCGGCTAGTTTTTTGTATTTTTTAGTAGAGACGGGGTTTCACCGTGTTCGCCAGGATGGTCTCGATCTCCTGACCTCGTGATCCGCCCGCCTCAGCCTCCCAGAGTGCTGGGATTACAGGCTTGAACCACCGCGTCCAGCCAATGTTAAGAACTTTTAACGTAAAAGATAAAATACATTTGCACTAACAAGCTACTGCTTTTATTTCTCACACATGGGCGTTCTGCTTAAAACGTCATTTGAAGCAAGAAGTTGCTGAAAATCTTTGAAAACCACTCAGTGATAGGACCTCCAGGGTAATTACAGGCTCTGTAATTCGATTAGATAAAACATTGGAATGATCAGATGTTTTATTTTTAAAATACCCATCTTTTAGCAGACCATAAAGCCACACATAGATTAGCTGAGCTTGTTGTATGGCTGGATAAAGTCATCTGGACAGATTAGTTGAGCTTGTTGTGTGGCTGGATAAAGTCAGCTGGAACTTGATGCAGGGGAAGAGCACTGAACTAGAGATCACAAGGCCTGGTTCTCATTCTTGCATTGCTTGGCCTCCATGTGACAGTCAGAAATCCATCCCTAATGAGGTTGAGCTTCAGGTGTGGCTATATCCAGGTGCTCAAACGATGTCCCCAAGATTCAGGCTTTCTCTCTCTCTGTTCTACTTCCTTCTGCACTGATCCCATCCTCAGACAGGCTCCACTGGCCTCTAGAAGCTCCCAGATGACATCCTCATAGATCCCAGTCCAGAAAAAAGGGCAATGTGCCTTTCCCCAGTGGCCCAGCAAAAGTCACAGGGTTATGTGATTGCACTGGTTTACATTATGTACCCACCTAGAGCCTATGACCATGAAGGGGTGGGATGTGGGTGGAGGGTGGTCATGGTGGTGGCAGAATTCAGGGACAAGTGAAACCTAGACCATGGGTCTGCTAACCCAGGAGCTTGGGTAGGAGACGAGTGTCACCTAAACCACATGGCGTTAGTTGGGATCCCTAAGAAAAATTAGGGTACTGTGATCAGAGGATTGGAGAATGGATGCTGTACCAAAAGTAACCAAGCATTAAAAAAAAAAAAAAAAAAAAAACAAACCCAAAACAAACAGAAAGAACATCTGTTTCTAAACTCAGTTTCTCTACCTGCCTTGAGAATAAGCAGGTTGGGAGGACCCAATGAGAGGAGGAGGTAAATGATGAGCACTGTTACCTGTTACTTGGAGCCCTGTTACTGACGGGAGCCCTGAGCCCTATTATTCAGAGCCCTGTTACTTGGAGCTGATGGGAGCCAAGAGGCGCCTTGCTGCTAACAAACACAACACGCTTCACAAAATGTTCACGCTGTCCCCCATGAGACTGGTCACTGATAAAGAACTGGCAGAAAGGTTCTTTCCTACAAATCCAATTCTGATCGGCTTGGCTGATGCTTGGGCTGCTCCTCAGAGAGGCAAACGTGCCCATTTGCTAAGGGAAATGCAACCCAGGGGCGTTTTCTCCTCCTCTCTCTACTGTGATCTTTGCCTTTCAGAGCCAGTAGGGGATCAGACTTGGAGTTGCTGACATTGTCAGCCCCGGGAGAAAAGTTGTGAAGCTCAGCCAGATCTATTTATGCCAGATTTTACAACATCATTGAATTATTTGCACTCAGAACTGCTGATGGTCTGTTGTTATTGTTGTTTAAGTCTACACACAGGCGTTTTGGAAGGCACGGGCCTCTCTTTACAGTTTCTGAGGCAGAAAAAGGAAAAACTTTTTTCTCCCCTTTATTTAGGAGAAAAATGCGTGGAGTGGGGAATACAGCCTTCTCCTTTCTGCCTGCCTGTTCCTCTTTTACCTGGGGTAAAATCTGCTTCTGAAAGCCTCCCCAGAGCCTGCTATGAGGAAGGAATAGCCCCTCATCTGTGCACCCTGGCTGTTGATCAGCAAGAGGTGCCACATTTCCCAGCTTCCACTCTGCTCTGCCATAAATCCACTTTCCCCACCACAGCCAGAGTGACTTTGAAATACATGGATTTCCAGGCCAGGGGCAGTGGCTCACGCCTGTAATCCCAGCACTTTGGGAGGCCGAGGTAGGAGGACCAGGAGTTTGAGACCAGCCTGGGCAACATAGTGAGACCCCATCTCTGTTAAAAACAAAACACACGGATTTTTCTGTGGGTGGTGGTACATGTTACAAAAATAAAAACAAAAACATAGATTGTAGATTGGATTAGGCCACATCATCATCCTGTTCATAACCCTTTGGGGGGTCTCTCATCTCAGTTAGATCATGCCCAAGCTTTTTTCCTCAGCCTACAAGGCTCAGTGTAACCTGACCTCATGCTCTTCTCTCTGACCCCGATTTCTGCCACTGCCTACTTCTACTCGCTAATCTCCAGACATAATTTAGTTCCTTGAACATGCCACACTCTCCCTCCACGCAGGGTTTTCACACATGCTATTCCCTTATTCTGGAATGCTGTTCCCACACTCTTCATATGGCTGGCCTCTTCTCATCTCTCACCGCCTTGGAAAGGCAACCCTAACCTGCTCCAACAAGTCCCCTTTTAGTTTCTCTCCTTGTTTATATATATTTTTTGAGATGGAGTTTTGCTCTTGTAGCCCAAGCTGGAGTGCAGTTGTGAGATCTCAGATCACTGCAACCTCTACTTCCTGGTTTCAAGGGATTCTCCTTCCCCAGCCTCCCGAGTAGCTGCGTTTACAGGCACCCACCACCACGCCCAGCTAATTTTTTGTGTTTTTGGTAGAGATGGGGTTTCGCCATGTTGGCCAGGCTGGTCTTGAACTCCTGACATCAGGTTATCCACCTGCCTCAGCCTCCCAGAGTGCTGGGATTACAGGCGTGAACCACTGCACCTGGCCCTCTTTTAGTTTCTCTCATAGCACCCTGTGCTTTTTCTATTTCTGGTAAAACACATCACATTTGCAATTCCATATTTATTTGTCTATTGTCTGCCTTCCCACTAGACTGATAACTTCCTGAGGGCAAGAGCTGAGTCTATTCTGTTTTGTTCACTGGCACTTGGCATGTACCTAACACATTTTTATTGCCGAAATGATTAGGGTTGAAGTCCTCTCTTGTGGAGGGCAGGACTTCCTTCTGTGTTCTTCCTTCTGGCAGTGACTTATTTCTCCTCCCAGGAGGGGTTTGGAGAGAGGAGGTTTTGTCATGCTTCCCTCTGTCCCTCTCAAAGCACTCAGCATGCTATTTGGCCCACCATGGGAGCCCAGTGGAGGCTGATGAATGAATTCACATTAAATGTGTTCTTCCTCTTCCCCACAACTACACAGCCAGCTACTCCTGGGAGAGGCATAAATAGTGACCTACAGGCTGGGCACGGTGGCTCACACCTGTAATCCCAGCATTTTGGGAGGCCTAGGTTGGTGGATTACTGGAGGCCGGGAGTTGGAGACCAGTCTGGCCAACACAGGGAAACCCTGTCTCTACTAAAAATACAAAAATTAGCCAGGCATGGTGGCACATGCCTGTAATCCCAGCTTCTTGGGAGACTAAGGCACAAGAATTGCTTGAATCCTGGAGGCGGAGGTTGCAGCGACCTAAGATCGTGCCACTGTGCTCTAGCCTGGGCAACAGAGCAAGACTCTGCCTCAAACAAAAATAAGTGACCTACACCATGAGACTTTGGAGTTGTCAAGCCTTTGCAAAATCTCAAACTCTCTCTTCTACTGATGTGTGTACTGTAGTGCCTGAGAGTCCATTACAACAGAGCAAGGGCAAGGTCTAAGAATCATCTTCCAAGGTCAGCACACCTGGAAGAGGTATGGCCTGAACTGAGCCTGGTAATTTCCTCCTGGGATGGGGAGGATAGGGAAGGTGGAGAACACAAAGACAGCGCCCCCGCCCACCCACTGCCCCAGGCTTTCAGTTCACCAGATATCCATTAAGCACATAGTGATTGTTAGGGTCCATGGGGACTTCAGATAAGAACAAGACACAGCCCCTAACCTCAGGAGGCTCAGGGTTTGGTGGAATAGATATGTGACTTGCCCCCTTTCTGCCATATGACACCTTGGGCTCGTTACTTAAAAGCCTTGGTTTCCTCATTTGTAAAATGGGGGTTATAAAGGTACCAATCTCATTGGTGATAATTCATTGAGTTGATGCATAAAAATGCTTAGGACAGGGCCAGGCTCAATAAGGGTGAGCAGTCAGTGTTATTATCTGCCATGCCTCAGGCAAGGTACAGAGGTTCCCCGAGGCTACTTGACCTCCTCCTGTTTACCCTGCCTCCGGGCCAGCTGCCCTCTGGTGGTAACTATGCAGAGTGGCTGCCTGCCTCTGGCACCTGTCTGATCTGCCCTGGTCTTGCTGACCCGTCCAGTGTGGGCCTTTTGGTATTTCGCAGGCCTTCCCTTTTTGCTAGGTTTCCAAGGCTGCTCTTCTGGGTCAGCAAGTTTCTCAGGCTTCTCAGACCCAGCTGACCAGCTTGGGAGATAGGCAGAGAGAAGCCTTGATGTTACTGGTTATTTCTGCCCATTGGGCACCAAATAAACATTTCCTCTAATAACAGCCTCTTGACTTCCATTTAGAGAGCCTCCTCTCCCCACATGACCCAAGCCTGCCAATGAGAGTGTCACAGCTGCCACGGCCAGTGAGGATTGGTTCAGGGGTGAGCATGTGACCCAGGCCTGCCAGTGAGAGTATCACAGCTGCCAGGGCCAGTGAGGATTGGTTCAGGGGTGAGCATGTGACCCAGGCCTGCCAGTGAGAGTATCACAGCTGCCAGGGCCAATGATTGGTTCAGAGGTGGGCCTGTGTTTGGAATCTGGCTAATGAGAATATCATAGCCACTGGCTTGGTAATTGGTACAGAGGTGGGCTTGGGACTGAGGCTTGGCTTTGGTGGGACCTTTCCATGGAAAGCTTGCTGAGCTAGTGGTATGTCAGTCTGGTGCTTTTGGGGCTTGAGAGGAGGCACTGCCTGAGAATAAAGCTAATGGTGGAGAAAGCAGAGCCAAGAGCTGGTGGCCTGGTGACAGTGCTTGAGTCTCTGGATCCAGCTGAGCTTGAAGTTCATCAACCTCTTACACTTTTCAATCCAGGGGTTGAATAAATTCCCCCTTTGAGTTTTGTGTACTTTGAACTGGATTTCTGGCTCTTGCAACTGAAAGAACATAGGCTGACTTGTGTTTCATGGACACACACACACATACACACACTTCATTCAGTGCCTACTGAGGAGTCCCTCTGCTTAGGGAACTGAGCACTGCCTGTTCCCAGAACATACAGAGGTGACGAGGACACTTCCTGACCTCAGGAGTCCCAGAAATGGGGCAACAAGTCCGACTTCTTTCTCAGATACTTTTAAGTGTGGTGGGCCCATTCTCACCAGGGTCAGCTATGTAATTTGTAGGGCTGGGTGCCAATGAAAACGTGGGGTCCCTTGTTCAAAATTATTAAGAGTTTCAGGCCAGGTGCGGTGGCTTATGCCTATAATCCCATCACTTTGGGAGGCCGAGGAGGGTGGATCACAAAGTCAGGAGATCGAGACCATCCTGGTTAACACGGTGAAACCTCATCTCTACTAAAAATACAAAAATTAGCTGGGCGTGGTGGCGGGTGCCTGTAGTCCCAGCTACTTGGGACGCTGAGGCAGGAGAATGGCATGAACCCGGGAGGCGGAGCTTGCAGTGAGCCGAGATCATGCCACTGCACTCAGCCTGGGTGACAGAGTGAAGACTCCGTCTAAAAAAAAAAAAAAAAGAATTTCAAGGTAGCAACTCAGAGCATTTATCCAAGTGTGAACCCCTGTGTTCATGAGGGAACATATACATGAGGAAACTATCATACAAACCATTATCAAACAGGTCTAATTTAAGGTATTCTGAGGGACAAGGGCTTGGTTCCTTCAAAACAGGATCCTTGGTAGGGACCCAGGTTTGAGTAGTGCTCACCATGGCAGTAGCTTGAGGGGAGCTGGGAATGAGTGGGTGACCATACTATCTGCCTGTGGTCACCAAGGAAGGCTGTTTTGCCTGGAAGGGAAGAAATCTCCTGGGAACAGAAATCTCAAGCCCAGGCATATAGGTGGGTGGGAGCAGAGGGAAGTGGAGCTGGTTGGGCTCCTTGTTTTGAACTGGGAGGCAAACAAAGATGGGCGAGGCCCATGTTTGGTAAAAAGATGGACCAGGAGTCACAAAAGTGTCAGGGAGACCTGGTGGTTTCCTGGTTCTGCAACCAGGCAGACCTGGGGTTGAGTCCCACTTTGGTGGTTTAGTAGCTTAGTGACCTTGGGAAAGTCATTTGACCTCTCTGAGTGCAGTTTCATGGAATGGAAAATAGCAGTGATATTACCCGCAGCAGATTTGTAGTGAGTACCTAATGGGATAGTGTCTATAAAAAAATCCTTTATAGGCTGGGCAGGAGATCGAGACCATCCTGGCTAACACGGTGAAACCCTGTCTCTACTAAAAATACAAAAAATTAGCTGGGCATGTTGGCATGCGCCTGTAGTCCCAGCTACTTAGGAGGCTGAGGCAGAAATTGCTTGAACCTGGGAGGCAGAGGTTGCAGTGAGCCGAGATTGCGCCACTGCACTCCAGCCTGGGCGACAGAGTGAGACTCCATCTCAAAAAAGAAAAAAAAAATCCTTTATAAGCTGTAAAATATGACCATAATCCATCAGTTCTAAAACTCATCTTTTTTACATTTCATATCTCTAAAATTGGGATAAATCTTATTATCCAAGGTGTGACATATTTAATTGGCAACTTTTCTTTTTCCTTGGTGGCTCATGAAATAATGTGTATGTGTCGCCATCAGTGGCATCTCATTAACAGATCTGCTGAAATGATCGTTGGAACAGCCGTCGTCGTCTTTTCCATCTTCACTGCCACCCTTGCCTGTGTTTCCAGAGAACAGAAATGAGACCTTTTCATCTGTGTCCTCTTGGAGCCTGACATAATGTCTGGCACAGGTCAGTGCTCAATTAATGCTTTAAACCAAAGCTTAAAGTGACTAGTTAAAGGGTTTTGCTGGAAGGGCTTTTGACAAGCTAAACCTAACACTTTCACCTTCCGAGTAATTGCAACTTGGGGCTGAGGCGTGGTCATTTGTGTGTCTTGTTTTCCTGGTCACCCAATTGATGCCTCTTTGTCTTTTTTCTGAGAGTTGCTATGGTTCACACTCGTTAGTTTCTATGAGGTACACAGGGAACACACCCACCCTCTCATTCTTCCTGCCCCCTCCACCACTCTAAGACTGACTCAATTAGCATGTCACATCCCTCTGGCCTCAGTGATTGGTCCAGGGATGAACATATGACCCAATCAGAACCTTTGAGATACTATGAGATTTTTGCAGGGTATAGCAGTCCCTGACTGGGCCCCATGCATAGCCTCTTGGCATTTGCTGTTTCCATGCACACAGGCTGGACTACCAATTGCCCGTGTGCATGGAAACCGCATGTTTTGGGTCTATGCTTGAGTACTCTCTCAGGCTGCTACGGCCCACTCTCTCCATGTGTGCCACAGGGGCTACAAGTCAGGGTGCTAATGGAGCCAAGGAGTTGCCAAGGTAGCTAGGGGAGGCAAGTGAGGTGCGTAGGGTGCAAAATTTGAGGAGTCCTAGTTCCAGCTTTGTGGCAGCCCTCAACCAATGGCTGATGGGAGCTGGTGGATAAATACCCCATTTCTCTGCAAAGTGCATGCTCTACCCTGGGCCTCACTGTTCCCCAGTGGGATTAGGCTCCGGATGCCCACAAAGATAACTGCATGATATCATACCTTGTATTGGCTTCCTTCCCCGTGCTGGCTCTCTTCCCCATTTCCTTACCAGTACTTCCTACGATCACTTCCCAAGGAAACCATTTGTCCTAAAATCCTTGACTAAGGGTCTCCTTCTGAGGGAGCTCAAACCAAGACACTGGAGCCCCTGCTGTTGTCTGTGGTTGAGGGCTGACACCGCTGTAGAGGCCAGCAGCTGTCTTGCCAGCTGGAGGGGCAAAGGATGGAGCCATCATGGGGGAGAGCAGAACCGGGAGATGGCAGGTGACGTGATTTGACGATGCTGTGCTGCAAGGATCATGCACCACAGTTCGGACACCTTCTAGACTTCCCCATGAGCACTCCCTGTGCACCTATGTTTTTTCTCCTACAGCCAGCCGTCTCTTCTCTTCTCTCCACTTTCTCCAAAAATGCTATTTTCTGGAACTATTCAGTGCTTTCTCTCTCTCAGCTTCTGAGCTCCACTCAACAAAATTGGTCTTCTGGGATTTACCATTCAGGAAGTTGTTTGCATGTGGGTAGGGACTTGTAAACAAAAAAGTAAAAAGGGGTGTGAGTATGTTGGTATGATGGGATGTGGGGTGGGGAGTGTGGTATGTGCATATTTGTGTTTGTACTTCTTGGCACAAATCATAGTTTGTGCCATTGTGATCATTGGTACATTCTTGTCTACTGGGAACTCACATGGGAACCTGAAAGGAAGGACCAGAGGCCTTCTCCCTTCTGTCATCTCTTTCCACCTCTCAGGAACCTCGTATCTCCCTCATCTCTGCTGTTCTTACGTCTCTATTCTTTCTCTTCCTCTCTGCCTCCTTCCTCTGCTTCAACATGGCCCAAGGTGATCACCAGTAGGCACAACCCAACTCCAGCTCAAGTTCTCCGCAGAGAATCTGATAGGCTCTGCTCAACTGCCAATAGATGAGCTTTCTTGGGCCAGGCCCTATCCTTTGTCCAATCAGCTTTGGACTTGGTGTTGAGGGTGGGGCCCTGGGCAGGTCGGCCAGTGAAATATGCTGGGCGGCTCCTCCCATCACAGGTGCCTGCTCCCTGAGCTGCAGGACAGTGTCTGGGAGGCAGGACGATGACAACGGTGACTGAACACTTACTTTAAACCAGGTGTGGGACACACATTGCTGATGTTACGTGTTTAGTTCAACACTTGTATTACTTTTAATTCCCATAGCAAATCCACCATATGGATGAGATTCTTATTACCTCCAATGTACAGACATGGAAACTGAGGCATGGCCACTGAGGGCATAACCAGCACTGTATTCTACCCCTGTCACCCAAGTCACCTCCAGGGATAGGCAAAACCCACTGTGTTCCCAGGCAGCGACAGGGAGACAAACCAGGTGACGTTAACTTCCCCAGTGTGTAGGTGCCAGGTGGAAGCCTGCCAGCCTGGCTCTCCCCTTTTGGCCATCCTTATTCTCCCCCTGCCCTCCCCCTCCTGGCCGCTTGGTACCTTCCTCTCTTTTCCCGGGCAACCCAGCCGCAGCTGGAGGCAGCCCCTGGGAGCCACCAAGCGGCTTTATGATGTGCAGATGGTGTTTGCGGAGCCCCTCGCTTTTCATGTCGGTGGCTTCTGGGAGCTGGGCCAGCCCAGATGTCCCTGATCGTGAGAAAGCCTCCCCTGGCAAGGCTGGTGCAGGATGCCAGTGACGGGGCCTCTGGCCAGTTCTGGTGTGGGTTGTCTGGTGAGGAGCTTGGCTGGATGCTCATGAGGCGGATGCCTCTGTCATTTGTGTCCAGCCCTGCGGGTTCAAACGGTGCATCTGCAGAGCCAGGAATATCCCTTCTGAGTCCACAAACAAATGGACAGAGACTGTGCACAGCCAGCTTTTCAAAAGGACCCTAGATTGATCTCTTTTTTCCCCATACATGTTGTTTTATCTGACTCTCAAGCTATCTATGTGCGCAGACTGCCTCTCCCATCAGAGGAGGTCCCCTCCTGTGATGGGAACAATCTGACCCCCATCAGTGATAAACTGGGCCAGGATCAGGAGGCATGCGTCTCCTCCATCAGACTGAGAGTTTGCAGTATTAGGGAAAATGGAACTCTGCTCTTTGCTCTCCGAATGAGACTTCCCCAAATCAGGAAAATGTGCCCCTGGCATCAGATTGGGAGTTTTCAAGGTTGGGATCGATGAGTCTGTCTCTTTCATCAGGCTGAAAACTCTCCGGGGATGAGGTGGGGGTCTCCTCCATCTGATCAGGAGCTCCCTGAGAGTGGGGATGATGGCTCCTCTTCATCTGTGTCCTCCCAGAGTGCTCAGACAAGGCTCAGAGGCTGTCAAGAGCGGAAGAGTCCTGCTGACCATCCTAGGGGCAGACAACTTTCAGCCTGGACTTGGAAGACCTGCCCTTGCCCAAACCACCTGGGGTGAATGGGACCAGTGTCAGCCACAGCAGGTGCCAGAGATACACAGGTGAGGAATACTAGTTGTGAGATGTGTGGACCCCGGACAGAGTTTGTTTTGTGACCTGCTGCATAACCCAACTTCTGGCTCAGGGCTTGGTTCCCAACAAGAGTTCAGTGATGACAAGTGAATAAATGAATGAATGAAGACCTGGTTCCTGTCCTTGAGAAGCTCAGCTCTTCTAAGGAAGAAATGACGCCCACTTCTCTTGGGTGCCTCTATGTGCTGGACATAATTCTAGACTCTTTCACGTACATCACAGAATCTTCAAAACCAGCTTAGAGGAGATTGCAGTGAGCTGAAATTGTGCCATTGCACTCAGCCTGGGTGACAAGAGCAAGACTCTGTTAAAAACAAACAAAAACCAGCCTAGAGGATAAATTTTATTTTTTCACCTTTACAGATAAAGCAACTGAGGCTTAGAGAGGCAAAGTGACCCGTCCAAAGTCTCATAGCTATTGAATAAGGGAACTGACATTTGAACTGAGGTCCTTTGACTTCCAGTGTGCACTGTTCCTGGAAGCATTATTATCACCTGATTTCAGAGCTACACAAGACAGATATGGATGAAGTGGCACATGAGCTGGGAGTGGCATGTGAGAAGGAAGCTCAGAAAGGCTTCACAGAAGGAGTAACGTTGGAGATGTGTTTTGAAGGATGAGTAGGAGTTCACCAGACTGAGAAGATGTGGAGGCATGGTTAGAAAAGGAGGGGCAAATTATCTACCTGGAAGGTTCCCTGTAGGGGTTGGTGGGCAGGCTGCCCCCTCCCACATGTGCTCTGTGGCACTGCCTCTCTGTGGAGCTGGACTTCCTCTCCCTTTTTGGGAGGACAACAGATGGAAGCCTCATCTCATGCTGGCACATCACTAACAAGAGGCCAGGAAATCTCTGTTGTGGACCTCCCACCCTGGTGGCAGAGCCAACTGTACTTCTGGAAGGAAAGAAAGGTGGGTAGGGATCAGCTGTGATGAGAAGTTTCCCCTTTGAGTCCTCTGAAGAAGATGGAGTGGAGGAGGAGCTGGGACCCTGGTCTTGGATCTGGCCAGAGAAAGATGGGGTTGGGCAAGTTGTCTCCTCCAAGGACTGTGACCGGAGGTCCTCTCTCTCTCTCTGGCTTAGAAAGCAGCTGGAGACTTATTATATCCCCTGGGGGTGTGAACGTCCTTTAGAAATCTTTTCTGGGCCAGGTGTTTGAGGACAGGCAGGTATTATGTTTTTCTGGGGTGGGAGGGCAGAACAGGTTTTCCATAGATTCTTGGTTTTTGATTGATGGTTAGACTTTGTGAATTCATTATTTTGCTGAAACTGAGTAGAATGAAGTCCACCTCTTATTGAGCTCATCAGGGTCTGATTAGAATCACAAGTTCAAGGAGGTCAGAAGGAATGAGCAGAGGCCCTCAAGACCCATGGCTTTTAAATTGTATGTGTGTTTTAATCAGCAGATACTTTAAAAAAGCCTGGAGATCTTATTCTGAAGCTCAGTGTGTGTAACAGATAAAAGCAGAGCAGCTGTTTGTAGTGAAGTGGGGAACTTAAAGACCACCTGTTCAGGCCAGGGGCGGGGCTCACGCCTGTAATCCCAACAATCTGGAATGCCAAGGTGGAACCAGGAGTTGAAGACCAGCCTGGGCAACATAGTGAGACTTCATCTTTACAAAACATTAAAATTCGTCTGGGTATGGTAGCATGCACCTGTAGTCCCAGCTACTTGGGAGGCTGAGATGGGAGGATTGCTTGAGCCTGGGAAGTCGACACTGCAGTAAGTTATGATTGCACCACTGCACTTTAGTCTGGCTGACAGAGCAAGACCTTGTCTCAAAAAAACAAAACAACAACAACAACAACAACACAAAAAAAAAAAAAAAGAAAAGAAAAAGGAAAAAAAGACTACTTGCTCAGCTTCTTTTATTTTTTACCAAAAAATTTTTTTATTAAAAAAAAATAGAGATGGGGCTTGCTATGTTGCCCAGGCTGTGTTACCCAGGCTGGTCTCAAACTCCTGGGCTCAAGTGATCCTCCTGCCTTGGCTTCCCAGAGTGCTGGGATTACAGGTGTGAACCACTGTGCCCGGCCACTCAGCTTCTTCTGACCCCACCTCTGTCCCTTTGGGGGTGTTCATGGAGCCCCATTTCTCCCTAGCATGTCAGTATCTCTGGCCACCTCCTACCCTTGAGTTCTACTGGGACTGAGTCCCTGAGAGGGGAATGATTTGCTTGCGGTTGCATCAGCGGTGGTTATGTGGGATGGTATCCCCCAAATCTCTGCACTGAACTCAGTGTGGGAGGGTCTGTCCAGCTGTAGCACTGGCTCTGACGCCACCTCCTCCAGGCTTCCCACCCAGGCCTAGGGTGCACTCAGGATCCAAGGCTTTGGGCTCCAGGCTCTGCCACCCAACAGGATAAGAGAAACTCCACCTATAGGTTAAGTCCTATCCCTTTTGCAGGAAGGCAAGCTGAGGCCCAGAGAAGGCCAGGTTCCACGTTATGTTAACTCTGATCCGTTAATGCAGAACTGGGCCAGAACTGCCCAGGGGTCTGTGGCTCTGGGATCTTTGCTGGTCCAAGACTCAGTTGTATGAGGGATACCCTCCCCTGGGACCTGGCAAACAGCCATCTGTCCAGGCCTTGCCCAGCTGGGGGCTGTGAGAAGCAGGTTCTGATACTGAAGCTGCCAGGGCGTTACTAACGGGCTGTCGGTTGCAATCAGGGCAGCAGCCTTTCATCTCCTGCCATCCCCTCCTGTTCAGGGCAGCCTCGCACCAGCTTCCTCTCCTGGCTCTGTCTGTCTGGCTGAGTCTGGGGCCCCTCTGGAGCTGGGACCCAGGCAGGGACTGGAGGGAGGACGCCTCGCTGGAAACCGCTGCTGAGGCCTGGGCTCTGTGTCCAATTGTGGAGTTTCCCGGGGCCCGCAGTCCATCCCTGGGCCCCCGCCAGGCGAGGCAGGGCCCCTCTCTGAGCCTCGGCCTGGAAAGCTCCATCCACTCCAGTCAGGCCCGCCTGAGATTACCTAGGTGTTCTGGTGACTTCTGAGGGCCTCGCATGAAAGATAACGCCCAAATCAACAAATCTACCATTGTGGCTTTGAAGAGACTGTTTCAATCACTTTATTTTGTCTTTATGTCAGGTTTGCCAGATGGCTTGGGTCTTTCTGAGGTCCTGTACCGAGGGGGCGCAGAGAGAACTGGTGCAGCTTCAAAGCTCCTTTTTAATCTTTAGCAACATCACAGCGGCTGGGAAACTGCCTCGGCTCCCTCAAGTCTCTCCCACAAAAGAGGCGCGGCCGAGGCTCTAATGAAAGCCAGATAAAGGGATGGCTGGAATCAGAAACAGAGGGAAAAGAGCAGTCGTTAGTCTTTCTTGTAGCTGTTTCAAAAGAAATTCTAAGACAAATTATGGCTTTGGGTGTTTTTCTAAAAGGACTGCAGCAGGGAGAGGAGGTGGGGGAGGTGCTTTGACCCCTCAGCACCCTTCCCCTTGCATGAAAGGCAGAGGAGACTGAAAAAAGGCCGAAATACAACAATAAACTTTCTGCGTGTGCGCGTGGGGATGAAAGGCGCGCTGGCATAATTATGGGCGAGGGTGCGCGGGGGCGGGCGGGCGGCTTTACCTTGCCGCCAGCGCTATTAATGATGAGGCTCCCTCTTTTTCTTCTCTGGAAGGGGTGCCTTTGGTTTTCAGGAATGGGGTGGGGCACCGCGTGCTGAGGCTGACATTTGGTGCAGGCGGTGGGGACGAGATGCAATGCTCAGTGCATAGGTGCTTGGGGGCCACAGCGCTCTCATGGCTGCCAAAGCCCTGTCATCCTGAGAAGGAGGCAGATGTACCCGTGGGTCATCCTGCCTCCCTCTCGCCCTCCTTTAAGGTCTCAAGGTCTGTCTCTTGGGCTCTGGGGAAGGTGGGGACATTCTGACCCCTAATTCTAGCCCCACATGCTCTGTTTTTTAGGGGTCAGTCCTATTCTAGGGGGAGTTAGAAGGGGTCCCACCTGTCCTCTTCCATGGCACACACTGTCTTAAATCCGCACTGACAGCCCAAATATCAGGCCCTATCAGTGCTGCTGAGATCTCATGGTGTTCCAGGCTATCCTTACCTCCTATCTCACCTTGGGCCATCTTAGTTTCCATGGATGGTTGGTCAACTACTTGGCAAGACCTTGTGGGCATGGGACAGCTAAGGTTTGATAGGCAGGCAGGCAGGCAGGAGGCGGGGAAGCTGGACAGCATTCGGGGGCTTCCACGGGAGGGGCAGCGTGGATAGCGTGGGAGTCCCTGAGTAGCACCCCTGGGAAGGCACCTCTGATTCCGAAGGTGAGGGTCCACAGAGTCACAAGGCCACTGTATTAGTCCGTTTTCATGCTGCTGATAAAGACATACCTGAGGCTGGGTAATTTTTAAAGAAAAAGAGGCTTCATGGACTCACAGTTCCACGTGGCTGGAGAGGCCTCACAATCATGGCGGAAGGTGAAAGGCATGTCTTACATGGCAGCAGACAAGAGAGAGAATGAAAGCCCAGCGAAAGGGGAAACCCCTCATAAAATCATCAGATCTTGTGAGACTTATTCACCACCATGAGAACAGTGTGGGGGAACCGCCCCCATGATTCAATTCTCTCCCGTGGGTCCCTTCCACAACATGTGTGAATTACGGGAGTTACAATTCAACGTAAGATTTGGGTGGGGACACAGCAAAACTCTATCAGCCACAGAATGCCAGCCCTGGAAGGGTCCCTTGCTGTATAGATGGCAGATGAGGTCTTAGGAGGGAAGGACTTAACCAAGGTCACAGGGCTGGTTAGGGTCACAGTAGGATTTCAAACCCATGTCCACTAAAGCAAGCAGATATTCTGAGAGAAGGCAGGTCCCTTGTGATGTGGGTCAGAAGAGCATTGAGCTCCTGCAGGGAGGAATGGACAGGGTCAGGTGTGCTCCCCCATGTTTTTGGGGACCTCTAACTGTCCCCCGGATGTCTCACTTTTACTTTGCAGGGCTCAGTGGCTGCAGGCTTTGGCTTTTGGAGCTTTGGCCAAGATATCAGGGGGATTCTGGGCTTTCTGAGCATCAGGACCATCGTGTGGGGTGAAGTCAAGTGGAAGGCATTATGGATCCCTTCCTTCCTTCCTTCCTTCTTTCCTTCCTTCCTTCCCTTTCCTTCTCTCTTTCTCTTTCTTTCTCTCTCTTTTTCTCTTTTCCTTTTCTTTCCCTCTTTCCCTTTTTCCTCCCTTCCTTCCTTCCTTCCTTCTCTTTCTTTTTTCCTTCCTTCCTTCCCTTTTTTCTTTCTCCTTCCTTCCTTCCCTTTTTCTTTCTCCTTCCTTCCTTCCTTCCCATATTAATAATAATGATAGTAATAATATGGGCCTAACCCTGACCCCCACACCCTGCCCCTTGGGCATCTGTCCTCCCTCACTTTGCCCCTGGAGCCTCTTGCCCTGCTTAGGACACTTGAGGAGAATTGAAACTAAAGAAATGTATGCCCAAGTTGCTGCCCAACTTTTACTTGCCGGTTCTAAAAGGGTCCCCCTTGTCCCTCTCTTGCCCTCAGCCCCAGAGAGGAGGGAGTTACATATGCTGATGGTGAGTGCTGCAGGAGGGCACATGAGGAGGGGGCCCTGTATGTGTGTCTTCACCCTTTTTGCCTTTGCTCTCTCCCTGTGTGTCTCTCACGTTCTCTGTCTGTCTGTCTGTCCCCTCCTGCCCCTCCCCAGTGGTGTGCTGACCTGGGGCTCTGGTTTTTATTCCTGGCACTGGGGGTTCTGTGGCCCCCATGCTCTGATGCCCCATCCCACTGCTGCACCTGTGACTGAACTAGGAGCTTTGGGGGAGGGTTGCCAGGTGAAGACCCCTAGGGTGGCTCGCTGGGGAGGGGGTGGTGAGGTAGCGAGAGCTGGGCTGTCATATTGCTCCTCCTTCCTTGGGGCAAAGGGCAGAGCCTGGCAGAAGCTGCTTGCTAGGCCTCTGGGCTGCTTTTATGAAGGAGAATTTGGGAAGATGAGAGGCTGTAACCAAGTGGGGAACAGGCTTCTCTTGCTCCTCTGCATATCCAGTTTATACCAGACACCACCAAGTAGACAGTATTGGGCAGCGGGGAGGGCACAGGCTGTGGGACTGGACACCTAGGGTTTGAATCCCGGCTCCTCAACTTTGTAGCCAGGAGACTCTAGGCAAGTGTCTTACCTTGTTTGCACCTCACTTTTCTCATCTGTAAAAGGGGACTAATAATTGTATTTACTTCGTGGGTTTGTCATGAGGAATAAATGGGTTAATACATGTAAAGTACTTAGAATCGTGCCTGGCACACTGTCTCTCAACAGATGTGAGTAATAATAATAAGATGAATAACTGCTGTTATTTCAATATATAGCTTTTCGGCCATCATTGTCAGCAACAGCTAAGTTGATAATCCACTGTATGGATCAGAGCTTATGCTTGGATGTTGGGAGGGTACTGGAGTAAATCAATCTTTCTTTCTTTCTTTCTCTCTTTCTTTCTTTTCTTTCTCTCTTTCACCTTCTTTTCTTTCTCTCTTTTGTTCTCTTTCCCTCTTTCTTGCCTTCCTTTCCCTTCCTTTCCTTTCCCTCCTTTCCTCTCCCTTCCCCTCCCCTCCCCTCCCCTCCCCTCCCCTCCCCTCCCCTCCCCTCTCCTCTCCTTCCCTCCCCTCCCCTTCCTTCTTCTTTCTTTCTTGTCTTCTGGCAACAGACCCCTCTTTCTTGGGGGTGCCCAATCCATGTAGTTCTGAGGGTGGGACTGAGCCTGCCATGCATGTGCGCCACAGACCTGACCAGTCAGAGAGCTGTATTCCTTGGGCCACAGTGATTGGCTCAGGGACAGTCGTATGACACAAGGCAGCCGGAGTTCTCCCCAGAATTTTGCTGCCCCAGTGTTAGGGAAGACACCATTCCATCCTCTGAGATCCCAAGTTCTAAGGGTGTTGTAAGCCAGAGTCACTAGAAGCCAACTTCTCCAGCTACATGAAGGAAGCTATCCACAGTAGAAGGAAATGAGGCCATCATGTCAAAAAAGGCAGAAATAAGACATGGAGCGAGAGAGAGAGAGAGAGAGAGAGAGAGAAATGTGATACCCTAAGTCCAGCCATGCCTACAACTCTTGTGCTGTATGTGCTTCTGACTGAGTCAATTACCTTTGCATTTATAGAGATCCGAGTTTGGTTTCTTTCAATCAGAAGAGTCCTGATCAATATGGAAACTGACTTGGTTACCAAGGGTGCCTGCTGTTGTATTCACATCACCCTCACTCAAAGGGGCTATCTCTTTCATAGATGAACTGCACCATGAGAAGAGGGCTGAGGACCAGGTGGTGAAGGGGCAGGAGTATTTGCCTTGGAAGATTGGAGTTGATGTGGATTCAGCAGAAATGAGCCTTCCCTGGGGCGGTAGTCATCTAGCTGGGCTTGATTTCAGGGACTTGGAGAAGTGGAGGTGGGAGCTGGTGCGCATTCCAGGCGAAGGGCACAGCATGAAGGAAAGGCTTTAGAGGAGAGGAAATGTAAGGTGTGTTCAAAGAACAGCAGCTAGTCTTGGTTGGCTGACTTGTCAGGCAAATGGGTGATGGAAACCTGAAGGTGATGAGGCTGGAGAATTATGCTGGAGTCAGAGCATGGAGGTTTTGAGTTTCAGGTCTAGGATCTTAGATTTTGTGGGCTAGACAATAAGGAAAGTTGAAAGATTCACAGCTGTGTAGTGGATCGTTAAAATGGGGAGGTGAGGCTGGGCACAGTGGCTCATGCCTATAGTCCCGACACCTTTGAAGGCCGAGGCAGGAGGATTGCTTGAGGCCAGGAGTTTGAAACCAGCCTGAGTAACGTAGCCAGACCCTGTCTCTACAAAAGAAAAATAAAAAAATTAGTTGGGCATGGTGGCACGTGCCTGTAGTCCCAGATACTCAGGAGGCTGAGGTGGGAGGATTGCTTGAGCCCAGGACTCCAACACCACAGTGAGCTGTGATTGTGCCACTGCACTCCAGCCTGGGCTACAGGGTGAGATCTGGTCTCTAAAGAAAAAAAGAAAAGATGAGGAGGTGCAAATCAGGGAGTTGGTGTGTTACAGGACAAAGGTGAGAAATAATGACAGTCTAGACTCGGGACTTGGATTGTGGCCTAGGATGGAGATGGGTATCATGGAAATTGGTTGTTTTATATTCAGAATCCACTCTCTTCTTCTGGTAAGAACCTCCCTATTTCCCGTGGGGAAACCACTCCTCTCCGCAGCTCAATCAGTGTGGTCTGAGTGGAACTGATTCCACATCCAGACTTAGGGTATGGCATGTGACCCTGGCTTAAGCTCAGCTGAGCATCCATCCCTTGATCACAGTGGTTGGTTTAAGGGTGGCCATGTGTTTCAATTTTGGCCAATGAGAGTCAGGCCTAGTATTTTTGTCAGATGAGTTAGGAAAGGGAAATTCTATTTTCCAGAGGACTTGTGGCTGGCGGGAAGAGAATCTGGACCTTCCAGGGCCCCAACGTGACAGAATGAAGTCACACAGTTAAAAACAGAGTCAGAGATAGAGAAGTGAGACCAAGTCCTGAGGCCATGATTGGAGCCCCTGAATCAGACACACCCTGGCCATTTCAGGGACCTGGGTCTATGAAATTGAATTGAGTTTTCTCTAACCTGCACACAGGAGTCCTGAGAGTAGGCAGCTGCAGCAACAAGTAAGCAACTGACTAGCTCTGTGTGTGCCTGCGTGCTCTCAGAAGAAAGGGAGGAGCAAAAAAGGAAGCAGTGGGCAGGTCCTGAGTACCAGAGAGGTTGGTGGTACAACTAGCAGGGACTGGGCTTATGGGAGAAGAAGCCATTTTTGTGGGGAAGTGCAGAATCTGAATTATCGGCATGAACCAAAGGTGGCCGGCCATTTCTCCACTGTCAGGAGAAAGAAGTGCATTCCATGACATTCTGTTGAGGACTCGGCCAATTAGCAGAACCCATCCTGGGCCAGAGTTGTCTTTACTCAGTGGAGCCTAGGCATAGAGCAGGACCAGACACTGTCTCTGAGGCCCATGTTTACCGACTGTGTTAGTCAGGGTTCCCTAGAGGGACAGAACTAATAGGATAGATGTATATATGAAAGGGAGTTTATTAAGGAGTATTCACTCACGCGATCACAAGGTGAAGTCCCACAGTAGGCCATTTGCAAGCTGAGGACCTAGGAAGCCAGTCTGCGTCCCAAAATCTCAAAAATACGGAAGCCGACAAGGCAGCCTTCAGTCTGTGGCCGAAGGCCCTAGAGCCCCTGGTGAACCATTGGTGTAAATCCGAGAGTCCAAAAGCTGAAGAACTTGGAGTCCAATGTTTGAGGGCAGGAAGCATCCAGCACGGGAGAAAGATGAAGGTCGGAAGACTCAGCCAGTCTAGCCTTTCCACATTCTTCTGCTTGATTTTATTCTAGCCACACTGGCAGCTGATTAGACCCACCCAGATTGAGGGTGAGTTGGCCTCTCCCAATCCACTGTCTCAAATGTTAATCTCCTTTGGCAACACCCTCACAGACACACCCAGGAACAAAACTTTTCATCCTTCAATCCGATCAAGTTGACACTCAGTATTAACCATCAGGCCGACTATTCATCAATCAGCATTATAGCAATGTTCAGCAATGTTTTTCTTTCTGCTTTACGCAGAGTTCTCTGGGAAGTTATAGGAACTAGAAGCTTTCTTCCTCATAGCTGACTGGTAAAGTGAGTTGAGGATTGAGCAGGATGAGGAGCAGAGTTTACACCCTGGCTCTGCTACACTCTGTCTTGGTGCTCTTGGGCAAATTACTTAGTTGCTTGAAAGATGAATCAGAGATTTACCAGGTAGAGATGATTCAGGGAGCATTCAGGCAGGAGGACTGGCTAGTGGCTAAGGGAAGAGAAGCCCCAGGGGGTGGTGGCTGAGTCATAGGCTCTGATGTCAGTTGGATCTGGGTTCTCATACTGGTTCAAGTGCATGCCCTTAAAACAAGTCCTTCAGCCTCTCTGTCTCAGTTTGGTCACCTAAAAAGTAGACCCAATGATCTCTATCTTGTAAGGTTGATGTGAAGATTACTGGAGTAACTTTCCTATAAAGTGCCTGGTGTGTAAATGATTGATTTGGGCCAGGCATGGTGGCTCATGCCTGTGATCCCAGCACTTTGGGATATCGCTTAAGGCCAGAAGTTCGAGACCAGACCTGGCAACTTAGTGAGACCCCCGTCCCAATTAAAAACATTAAAAAAAAAATGATTGTTTTGACACTATAGGCCATCTGCAAGCTGAGGAGCAAGGAAGCCAGTCCAAGTCCCAAAACCTCAAAAGAAGGGAAGCCAACAGTGTAGCCTTCAGTCTGTGGCCGAAGGCCTAAGAACCCTTGGCAAACCACTGGTATACATTCAAGAGTCCAAAAGCTGAAGAACTTGGAGTCCAATGTTTGAGGACAGGAAACATTATTTTTTAGTGATTTATTCTGATTCCTCAAGGCACAGAGGCAATGGAGAAAATGGAGGTGGGTGTATTCATCTGTCTTTTTTCAGTTGCACATAAAGGAAACCCAAATCAAACTGGCTTTAGAAGAAACAAAAGAAGTCGTTGACTTACGTAAGAGTCAAGTACAGAGGTATTAATGGATTTCGGGCATGGCTTGATCTAGGGGCTCAAAGAATATCACCAGGATACTGCCTATCTCGCCATCATTTGGCTCTGTTTTCTGTGGCATAGGCTCCTCTCAAGGGTGTGCTGGAGCCAGTTGTAAAACATTCAGGAATTGTGGGCACCAGTTGTTCATCATTGGTAGCATAAAACTGGCCATGGTATCATGGAAATTGGCAAATGCTATAAATAAGGGCCTTTTTTTTTTTTTTTTTTTTTTTTTTTTTGTGGGAGGAGAGCTTGTTTACCAACACATGACTGCTCCATTCTCCAAAAGTCTCTTCCCCTGCCGTGGGAAGAAGGCAGCCCGCAGCCACTGGCTGACGTCCCACCACCTAGGCTACCACAGTGGAAAGTGAGTATCTCTTTCCCAGAAGTTCCAGGAAATGTCCCAGAGTTGAGTCTCATTGGCCTGGCTTGGATCTCATACCCATTTGTGACATAGCAACTGAGGCCAGGGTGTGGAGTGTACTGACTGGCTTGTGTCACCTCTGGATCTGTGAGATGGGGTCAGCTCCACCTGAGCCACGTGGAGTAAGAGTGGGTACAGATGGTTCCCTTTACTGTAACGAACAACCACAGACCCTGATGGCACACAAAACAGGAAGTGTTTATTGTTCACACATCTGCCGGTTGGCTGGAGGCTCTGCTCCAGGCTGGGCTTGTTTGGGGTAGTTAGTGGGGACAGCTCTGCTTTTCTCTCTCCTCCTTCTGGGACCAGCTGACCAACCCAGATTGTTCACCTTCTGGTGACAGCAGAGTCACAAGACAGCAAGAAGGATTAGTGATGTCCTCATAAGGCCTAGGGATAGACTAGGCACACCGTTACTTCCACCTCATTCCGTTGACCAAAGCAAGTTACAGGACTGAGCCTTGGATGTAAATTTTGCTTCTTCTTCTCCTTTTTTTTTTTTTTTTTTTTTGAGGTGGAGTCTCGCTGTGTCACCCAGGCTATAGTGCAGTGGCGCGATCTTGGCTCACTGCAACCTCTGTCTCCCAGGTTCAAGTGATTCTCCTGTCTCAGCCTCCCCAGTAGCTGGGATTATGGTATTACAGGGCCCTGCCACCACACCCGGCTAATTTATTTTTTCTTTTTAGTAGAAACAGGGTTTCATCATGTTGGTCAGGCTTGTCTCAAACTCCTGACCTCAAGTGATCGGCCTCCCAAAGTGCTGGGATTATAGGCATGAGCCACTGTGCCCAGCCAAATTTTGCTTCTTCAGTGAGATGAACTGTAAAGTCAGGTGGTGGAGGGAATAGATGTGGAGACGGGAGAAAAACTGGCAACATTGCAACTTACCACCTGTCCTTAAGGAAGATCAGGGCACTGCCAAAAGCAGAGAGGGCTGGAGGGTAGGGGGGTGTAAGCCACAGATATCCCCTAAGGGTATTAGGAAGGGTGGGGGGACTCTGATGTGGCTGTGGCCTGGGTGTGGGAGGGATAGGGTAAGAGAGGAGGC
Organism: Macaca mulatta; assembly: GCF_049350105.2. Lineage (NCBI taxonomy): Eukaryota > Metazoa > Chordata > Mammalia > Primates > Cercopithecidae > Macaca > Macaca mulatta. The sequence goes on from NC_133425.1 coordinate 45,853,158, forward strand.
CAAAAGGAGTGTAAGGTAAGGATGAGCCTGGGCCCTGGGCCACCACCCTCATGGGCTGGGTGACTGCACCTCATCTCCAGGCCCAGGGGAGCTGTCTTAACTTTTTCCTTTTCTTTTCTTTTCTTTCTTTCTTTTCTTTTCTCTTTCTGGTTTTGTGTGTGTGTGTGTGTGTGTGTGTGTGACAGGGTTTCACTCTGTGTCCAGGCTGGAGTGCAGTGCAGCGGCACGATCATGGCTCACTGCAGCCTTGAACTCCTGGGCTCAAGGGGTTCTCCTGCTTCAGCCTCTCAAGTAGCTGGGACTACAGGCACATGCCATGCCACCACACCCAGCTAATTTTTTAAAACAATTTTTTTTTTTTTTTTTTTTTTTGTAGAGGTGGAGTATCGCTATATTGCCCAGGCTGGCCTGGAACTGCTGGGCTCAAGCGATCCACCCACCTCGGCCTCTCAAAGTTATTGAGGCAGAATGCCCAGCCTATCTTAACTTTAGTTTCCCAGATCTAGACCTTGAAGCAAGGATTTGCGTGTAAGTTAATTGATCTGGAAGGTGATGCCAGGAGACCCTGATGCAGAAGTAGGAAAATAAGCAATGTTGTGCTGGCAAACTTACTCTCTGAAAAACAAAAATCCATTATTTGTAGTGTGTGCCCATATTCATGGTGAGAATGTTCCCACTATGGTTGATTTCAAGTTACTAGTGTGATGTAACTGAAAGAGGCGTTGGGGAGAGATGGGTGGAATCGGCTCTCATGAGCTGGTCTGAGCCATTTTTCAGCACACCACTGCAGGTGAGCGGGGTGGCCGGGAGGGCAGCCAGTAACAGGCATATAATCAAGCCGGCCACCCTGTGAGCAGCTGTGGAGCTTCCCACCATTGGGGAGTGGCAGGAGGTGGTGTAGAACTTGTGACCTGTGTTAGCCCATTTGGCGGTGAGGGGCCTTGGGAATATATGCACCGCCTCCCCATCCGTCACTGGTTGAGGCTGTTTCCCCAGGGTTGGCAATTCAGTGTACTTCTGGCCAGCGCTCTGGTGGCCAGAGAAAGAGACACAGGGGCTGGAAGTTGCAAGTTGGTCCAGAATGAGTGGAAATGGTAAGGTCTGTGATAGGAGACATTTGAGTGTCGCCAGCAGAGTGAGGCCTTCCTGCTGAATCCCTTAGAGCTGCCTGCAACAGGCCAGCCTTCTAGTCCCCTCACCAGCTCCCAGGTGCCATTCTCCCATAGTGTACTATGCCTCCATTGAGAAAAACATTACCTGCCTCCCTCAAAGAAGAAACGAAATGAGGCAAACATCTTTGACATATTCAGTGATATCATTTTGTTTTGTTTTACGGTTTTTTTTCTTTTTTTTTGAGACGGGGTCTTGCTGTATTGCTCAGGCTGGTCTTGAACTTCTGCCCTTGAGCAATCCTCCTGCCTTGGCCTCCCAAAGCACTGGGATTGCAGGCATGAGTCACCACGGTTGGCAATGATACCATTTTGATTGATGTTTTCTGAATGTAGAGGTATTTCTCTGGAATATTTTCAGATTTGTCAATTCCCTGCTCCTCTGTCTAGCCTTTGTAGGGTGGGAATGAGAGTCATATTATGTTTATTTTATTTCTTGCTTTTTCTCAGGCCCTCTGATGTTTTCTTCTTGGAGCTGGGCTTTACAGAAATAAATTTGTACAGAGTCTGGAGAAAATGCTCTTAAAAAAAAAATAGCTCAAATCTCCATTCCTCCATTGAAAACCCACTCATTTTGGTGGTGTGCTCCACAGAGCAAACTCTGGGGGCGTCCTGCCCAGATGACTTTGCTACTCACAGGTCCTACCTCTGGCTTCTTACTGCAAAGAACTGAAGCTACCTGAGGTCATTCTCAAGGATCAGGAGGGTGACCAGCCGCACACAGGACAGGCCCATAGTACTGGGGAGCAGGGCACCCTTTTGGATGGCCATCAGGGGAGAGTGGGCCCATGCCTCATCTTTATCACCCCTCAGGTGGATCACCTCTCAGGGGTGGCCCAGAGACTGGTTGGGATTGAACCCATTTTGCAAACAGCAGAAACTGCCCCTTACCCCAGCCTGTGTTAGCTCTGTTCCCCTCCCATGCCCTTCCCCACTCTTCTGCTGGTACCTCGTAGGACCACTTCCCTAATCCGCTGCTTGTGTACACATCCTTGTGTGAGGGCCTGCTTCTGGGGATCCCAACCTGGGACATGGGGTGTCAGGCCTCCTTGGCTTCTGAGTGAGATTAATCTGACCGGGTTGAAGCCACATCTGGTGGTGCTTGTTGTTTTCCCCCGGGGCTTGGCACAGCATGAGGGACTCATCAGGGTTCCAACATCTGGTTGATGAATCAAAGAATGTGAACATTTAAATATAAGGAAGCAGGGCTGAAAGCTGACGGGGAGATGGGGATGGCTGGGTCTGCAGGTGCCGTGTCCTCCCAGGTCTGCACATCCAGCCTCCTCTCTCCTGAGCCCAGACCTGTGCATTCAACCAGACGTCTTCACCTGGGTCCTCAAGCTCAATGCAACTTGTCATTCCTCCCCACCCCCTCCATAGGCAACCTGCCTCCTCTCCTGTGTGGCTGGTCTCAGGCAATGAAAGTAGGCACTCCGCTTGCCCTCAGCCACACAGTTCTTGTTTCATCACCGTGTGCATCTTTCTTGATGCTCTCCACTGTGTCCAGCTCCCCTGTCACCTCTCTGGCCCCTGCCAGCCTCATCTCTCACCTCCAGTCTTGCCTCCCTGTAATCCCTCCTGCGGCCCCAAGTGAACTTTGTGAAGTGGCCTTGACCACATGGCTTGCTGCTAAAAATCCTCAACTGTGGCTCTCCACTGCTGTAAAGAGGAAATCCAAACTCCTTGTGATGGCCTAGCAAGGCCCTGCAGGAATTGCTTCCTGCCAAACCTCCAGCCCCTACGAGTTCTGTTCTCCTTAACACCCTCCCCATGCCTGCAGAGCCCAGCTGCTTTCGGTCCCTTGAACAGACACTCTCTCATCTCCAGGCCTCTGTGCATGCTGTTCTCTCTGCCCCAACACTCTTCCCTCCCCTGCTTCCCGGGCCAACAATCCCATGGAGCAGATGCTTCTGAATCCCCTGTCTGGGTTACAAAAGCCTGCTTATAACCTTGTGCTTTCCCTGTGGCTACTTGGATGCCCCTGAATTATGCCTGTTGTTTAAACTCATGTCTCTCCTGTGAAAAATAAACTCTCCTAGAGCAGGGCTGATTTGTTCGTGGTTGTATCCCTGGCATTCAGCACCATGCGCATGTTGCAGTTGCAGAGTACATGCCTGGTGGGTGAATTAGGGAGTGAAAGGAAGGCCGATCCCCAGCCCACCTGGGAGGAGTGGATCTGGAGACCCAGGCTTCTATCTAGCTCTCCCAGACGAGATGAGATGGAGCTGTGACTTGGATGCCTTTGTGGCCCCACGACATCATATTCAGGTCCTTAACGGGAAGGGAGGGGAAAGAGACATGGCAAGAAGGAGGGAGGAAGGAGAAGAAAGGAAGCCCTAATCTGTGGCCCAGAAGAAATGAACATCTCCACGTTTCCCACATCTCATCTAAGTAGGTCACATGGAAGAACTCGGAGTCCCTGTCAAAGTTTCAGGCAAAAACAATAACTTGGTTTTGACCTTGCTCTCTTCAAAAAGCAAGTTGCTGCTGAGCTGCAACATCAAAAAGAATAAATAATTGTTTTTCTTTTTTGTTGTTATGATATGGATCATCTGAGCGGTTAGTGGTAAGCAAGCCACTTTGATTCCACTCTGGCTCCCCAGCGCTCCAGCCTCTCTTTATGTCAGCAGGCTCCTGTTTCCACCCCAGGATAGCAGAATCCCTTGATTAAATTCATATTTGTTTTAATCTTTCCCTGTGTCTGATCTCAAGCTCAAAGATGGTCAGGAAAAAAACCCGGCTGCCCCGCTGTGGCCACGGGGAGGGCCCGTGTCAGGCCCCACGCTGATTGTTCTGTCCGGTGTGATAAGGCAGCCAGCCTGTGGTGCCCTGGCATGCCCACTGCCGTGCCAGCCCCAGTCCGCACACCACCAGTGGCTGCTGGACAGCTCACAGAGCTGCTGGGCTGCAGGAGAGCACGAGGAGGCCCAGCGAGGAGGCAGCCGACTGAGCTGGCCACAGCCTCCCGTGTTGGCCTGGGAGTGCTGGAATTCTCTTTAACATTTTTAAAGTGAACAAAATTATGACTCTTAGGTGGAATGAAGTTTATCACTCTGCTTAGTTCAGAGTGGGTCCCTATCATTTGCCTGTGATTTACATGCCCCCCACTCTTTCATTCTCCCAGCACAGAGGCAACTGTCCAGTGTGTTTGGTAAATGTTCTTAAATACACAATGCTGCTGTATATGTAGATGTGTGTTTCTTTTCTTCATGTGGCAAAATGCACATAACCTAAAATTTGCCTTTTTTTTTTCCCCTTCGAGGCAGAGTCTCACTCTGTTGCCCAGCCTGGAGTGCAGTGATGCAATCATGGCTCACTGTAACCTTGAACTCCTAGGCTCAAGCGATCCTCCTACCTCAGCCTCCCAAGTAGCTGGGATTACAGGTGCATGGCACCATGGCTGACTAATTAAAAAAAATTTTTTTTTGTACAGATAGGGTCTTTCTATGTTGCCCAAGTTGGTCTTGATCATCTGATCTCAAGCAATCCTCCAGGTGCTTTTTGTGTGTAGATAGTTGTAAAATTTGGGAGGCCTTGGCCTCCCAAAGTACTGGGATTATAGGTGGGAACCACTGCACCAAACATTATCTTTTCAATGAGTGTGTTTTTACCATACAGAAAGGTATTGTGTTGTGTACACCATAGGAGTCAAGAGCACAGGTTCTAGAGTCCACTGACCCAGTTCAAAACCCAAGCTCTGCCTTGCTGGCAGTTACTTAGCCTTGAAACCTCAGTTTCTCCAACTGTCATGTGGGATGGTAATTGTTCCCACTTCAAAGAGATGGCCAGAGGATTAAGTGAGTTAATACTTAAAAAGCACCCAGAACACTACTTCGCATAAAGTAAATGCTCAAAAAATATTAGCTCTGTTTATTATTCTATTTCTCACTTTTTATTTTCTCTTACTCAGCTCAGTGTTTTTCTTTTAATTTTTAATTTTCTTTTTTTTTTAAAAAATTTTGAGATAGAGTCTTGCTCTGTTGCCCAGGCTGGAGTCCAGTGGTGCAACCACAGCTCACTGCAGCCTGGAACTCCCTGACTCAAGCAATTCTCCCCCATCAGCCTCCCAAATAACTGGGACTATAGATGCCTGCTATTACACCCACATAATTTTTGCATTTTTTGTAGAGACATGGTTCACTGTGTTGCCCAGGCTGGTCTCAAACTCCTGGCCTCAAGCTATCCTCCCCTCTTAGCCTCCCAAAGTATTGGGATCACATGCATGAGCCATACCTCCTGGCCAGCCCAGTATTTTTGAGAACCACCCACGTTGTATATACGTCTGATTCCTTACTTTTAATTGCATTCCATAGGGTGTATTGCCTACATTTTACTTATTGATTCCAAAGAGATGACACCTAATTGGCAGTGCATCAACGGGCATCCCTTGCAGACCAGTGGTAGGATTTCTGCTCCCAGGAATGGCATCACTGGCTTAGGGATTGGCAAACTTTCTGTAAGGGGTGAGATGGTAAATATTTTCAGTGTCACGGGCTATACAGTTTCTATTACAACTTTTCAACTCCGTTTTTATTGCCCCAAGGCAGCCATAGACCATATGTAGATGAATGTGTGTGGCTATGTTCAAATAAAACTTTATTGATATTAATTATTATTATTATTTTTGAGACAGAGTCTCGCTCTGTTGCCCAGGCTGGAGTGCAGTGGTACAATCTCAGCTCACTGCGACCTTCACCTCCTGGGTTCAAGTGTTTCTCATGCCTCAGCCTCCCAAGTAGCTGGGACTACAGGCGCATAATTTGCCCAAGAGCACCAAGCAAGAGTATGATGAGTATTTACAAAGTGAACATCTCCATGAAATCAGCACCCAGATAACAAATAGGACTTCTTTACTTCTGTATGCAAGTTCACAGAAAAAAAAATTAGAACTTCACCAGCACCCCAGAAACTTATCTCATATTCCCTCCCAGATATCCCCACCTTCCCAAGGGCATCCACTCTCCTGGCTTCTAACAGCACAAATTAATTTTGCCTGGTTGTGAACCTGAACTTTACATAACTGGAATCATCGGCACGTACCCTTTTGTGTTGGGTTTCTTTTGCTCAACACCTTGTGAGATTCACCCATGTTGATGGTTGGGTGTAGATTTAGTTTGCTTATTCTCACTGCTGAAGAAGTATTTCATGACACACCACCATTTATCATTCTTTTTTTTCTGAGACAGAGTCTTGCTCTGTTCCCTAGGCTGGAGTGCAGTGGCGCGATCTCAGCTCACTGCAACCTCTGCCTCCCGGGTTCAAATGATTCTGGTGCCTTGGCTGCCCAAGTAGCTGGGATTACAGGCATGCACCGCCACACCCAGGTAGGTTTTTCTTTTTCTTTTTCTTTTTTTTTAGTAGAGATGAAGTTTCACCATGTCGGGCAGGCTGGTCTCGAACTCCTGACCCCAAGGGATCTTCCTGTCTCCCCTCCCGAAGTTCTGGGATTACAGGTATGAACCACCGTGACTGGCCACCATTTACCGTTCTACCCTTGCGGGGCATCTGGGTAGTTTCCAGCTTTTGGCCATCATGCATAATGTGCTATGAACACTCTTATATGTGTCTTTTGGTGACCACGTGTGTGCATTTCTATTAGGTATATACCTAGGAATAGAATAGTTAGGTTCTTGAGGAACAAATGTTTAGTGCTAGTTAAATGCCACTAAGCAAGTGACGTTCCCATCCCAGTGCCTGAGAGTTCCATTTGCTCTGGATCCAATATTGCATTAGGGCTTACAACCAGCCACTAGGTTTTTAGGGATTCTGAGTGTCCTTTAGCTTCACCAGCCTGTGGGCTCAAATGAGGTCACCCTGACTTGTCTGGTGGGCTCTCCCTGATTGGACGGCTCTACCCCTCCTGTTTGCCTCTATGGAGCAATAGACACTAAAATAGTGCATTAGTCAATCACTATGACAACATTTATTGAGTACTTGCTATGTGCATGGTGCAAGTTCTGTCTAAGAATTAACTGATTTAATCCTTACAACAACACTTTGCAGTTGTACAATTCTCCTGCCATTTACAGATGAGGAAACCGAGACACACAGAACGGAAGTAACTTGTTCAAGGGGACACAACAGTAGGTGGCCATGCCAATAGGAAGCCCCAGGAGGTCTGGCTTCGGAGCCACTCCCTTTAGCTCTGATGGCACACTGCCTTGTAGTTCAGTCTTCAAATGCCACAGCCTCTGGGCCACCATTTCCTCCTCCTGGGGTTCTCCATGAAAGCCCCACTCTCATGGCTCTGTGCAGGCAGCTGCTTTCCATGTATCATTGCCTCCTGGCTGCTGTCTGGTGCTGCTCTGGGCCACCCTCCACTGGCCTTCCTTGGGCTGCCATCCCGTGAGCAGCTGCCATTGTTCCATAGGGAATGGGCCCAACTGTGTCAGAGGGATACCACCAAGGGCAGAGGGGTGGGGAGGGGTGGCTCTTGTCGCCATGGTGACTGGTGTGGGAGGGGCTTGACTAGGAGAGCCAGCAGGGCAAGAACTATCACTCCTCTCCCACCCTCAGACTCACCTGTGGGTGGCCACGTCTGGCTCACAACATCAGACGTTTCTTTCCTTTAGGAGGGTTTAGATTTTAGAGGACCTAGTTCAGTCTGGGCTCTGGTTTCATACAGTAGAATCTGGCAATGGTAAACTTAAGCATTCGGGGAATGGATCAGAAGAGTATGAAGTAGCCCAGCAGAAGGCTGGCATCTTCCAAAGGGGGATGGAGCCAAGACTCTTTTGAGATTTCATAAGGTATATTCCTTTAAAATAGGAAGGGCGTTTGGATTCTGGAAAGAGAGGAGGGAGAAGCAGAAAGATCATGCCCCTTCCTCTTAGGATTTGGTATCTGCCACAACTCCCTCAGTCTGTTAAATACGTGGAATATGCCTGAACCCAGATTCTGGCCTTCCTCTTGGAAAAAGGCCCCTCCCTAACCTTGTGTCAATTAGCTGGTACTGATAGGACTGGGAAGGTCGTTGCAGGTCTCATCTGGGCACAGCAAGGTATCCTTAGTATGTTGGAATCTTGAGTCATTTTTTTCATGGTAGTGGCTTTGCTGCCTGAAACAAAGAATAGCCAAATGAAGGGATCAGCAGTTTTCCAGCAACGATTTGTCCAAGTAAAGTCATGGTACCATCTAACATTGAGAGGCATCCACAGGGTGAGAACTACAGCAACGCCTCTGACAAATGGAATGCTGAACTTGATTTATGCAACTATTTCTCACCTCTTTATTCCACATTCCAATCTTAGGATAACATTTAAAATCTTAATGTTGTTTTCAGGAATAGCCAATAAAATAAATTGGCTCTGCTTTTGTCACTGTTGGAAGTTTTGTTTTTCTTTATGAAAACTCCTTAAATACAAAGCAAATATGTAATGAAAATGTGAGAAAAATAGCTAAATATATAAAGTAAGAAGTATTGGATTTAAATGAATTTATAATTTAGAAATGCAAAAACAACTTAGATTGCAGGTAATAGACTTGGCAGATTGCAAATTTGTTTTATCCTTGCAATAAGTTTCAGAAATTAAAAAAATATATATCATTGGGTGCAACCCAAGTTATCAATGAACATGTTCACTTTGACCATATTCACTTTGGGGCATTTCACATAGCACCAGAGACATGTGAAGCCTTTGGGGCAGCCAAGATTACCTGAAAATTATTTTGAAATTAAAAATTTTATTAACGAGTTAACGAGTGCATTTTTTTTTTTTTTTTTTTTTTTTTGAGACAGTGTCTTCCTCTGTCACCCATGCTGTGCAATGATGTGAACATGGCTCACTGCAGCCTTGACCTCCTGGGCTCAAGTGATCCTTTTGCCTCAACTTCCTTTGTAGCTGGGCCCACAGGCATGCATTACCATGCCTGGCTAATTAAAAAAATTTTTTTTGTAGAGATGGGCTCTTCCCATCTTGCCCAGGTTAAATGCATTTTTAAAAAGCATGTCATATAAAAGCTGAGTTCCTAGAAACCAAAAACACCCCAAATCCTGAAAATTGGCTAAAATAAACTGTCACCAACCATTCAACAGTAAAAAATTGATTTATGAGATATTAAACAAAAAGGAAAGAAAAACCAGTGACTAATTATGACCTGTTTGCCACTTCGACCGTTACTCCATCTGCCAATTCACCTGAAACTGTAGATATTTATCAAACAGATAAAGAATGCTAGCTGGTCTTGGGTGGACTCAATGCCCACACACATCTCCTGTCCCCCAGCAATGGTGGGTGAGTGGGTCTGCCCACTCGGCCACTTACCCACTGCTGGTGTTCAGCTTCCGGTTGTGGATTTTCTGTGGAGATGAATATCTTTGAACATTTATCCTGCTTTTGCTCTAGGAAGTGCATTTGAGTGTGGCCAGATATCCCCAGTTGAGGAGGGAAAGTTTGTCTTTACAGAACAATGCCAGCTAGTAAATGAAGAAGCCAGACAATCAGAAAATGACCAGTTTGCAACTATCAATGAACTAAGTGGCTGGGATCAGGATCATCAGTGGATGTTGAAAGCATTAGGTGAAAAGTCGATAAGTAACTGGATTTTTGTATAATGTCAAGGTACCATCCCTACAGTCTACTTGCAAAAGGAAATAATGTCATTGTATATTGGCAAGATCTAACGGTTGCCACCTTACCCAGAAACCAAATCAAGTTTGGCATCAATTAAGTGGAAACTCTATTGCTTCAGGCCTCCTGATGGGATGCCGTCGTGAAGCACAGAGCCTCACCTTTGAAGTTTTCTTGCCAACGATGTTGAACGTGTTTCTCACCAACCGTTCAGTCCTAATTCTGGTTTATAAAAAGTACAGAAGACAGAGGAACAAATTAAATGGTACCACAAGGAAACAATGAGACAGACAAATATAGAATGTAGAACAGTCCTTAAGATTAAAAGTCAATGTCATGGAGGAAAAAATAAGACAAGATTAAGCGGATTGTTCTAGAGTAAAGGAGATCTGGGAGACATAACTAAGTGCAAGTTGTGGTCTTTGGACCCTAGTTTAAGCAGATATCAATAAGAAACATTTTTGGAGCAAATGGGGATGTGAATATGGACTTATTATTGGATGATATTTGGGAATTGTGTTGATTTTGTTACATGTGATAATGATATTGTGGAAAGTATCCTTAATTTTTGGCAATGCATGCTAAGTATTACGGTTATGTTGCCTACAATTTACTTTCAAACGGTTCTGCAAAAAAATTTGAATTAAGCAAATATGTTAAATCTAAACGAAAGTTTATTCTTTTGCTATTCTATTATATTTTTCAGTATGTTTCAAGCATGTCTTCAAAACCTTAAAAATAAAAGTATTCCAGCACATACGAAAACCTTCAAATTTCTAAATAGTCTGGTCATACATAGCAAAATATAGGGCTGGTGACTGATTTGGGAAAAAAACAGGCTATGCTATAAAATGCTGAGTTTATGGCCCCCACAGCGACAGTAACCTGAGGGAGGTATGGGCGGTGGAGTCTGGGTGTGGTGGGCCACGGCCTTACCACAGCTCATGCATGAGTCTCTCCATGCTGGTGGCCGGCGGCTCCTATGGGAGCCATTGCTGGGGTTTATGGTTGGGTTTACGAAATCCATTCAACACTTTGGCACTGGCACAAAAAATACATGTGTAAAGGTGAGTATGCCCTTGGAAAATCTTTTTTTTTTTTTTTTTAAACAAACCAACAAACAAGGCCACTGGGCCTATAAAATCCAGGTGAAGTCTACACATCATGTCTCACCTCTCCCCTAGCCTCCTGATTTTACTGTCACTTTCACTTCCCCAGAGGTTGAGGCCAACCGTGGCTTGCCCTTAGATTCAGAAGCTGTGATTCTTGACCTTGGCTGCTAAGAAAGGCATGTGCGACCTTGAACAAATTACTTGCCTCCTGGCACATTGGATTTCTCATCAGAAAACTGAGATGACAAAATCTCTCTTCAAGGTTTTGGGTTTTAGGTGAAATTCACATAACATAAGTTAACCATTTTAAAGCAAACAATAGCATTTAGAACATTCACAATGTTGTGCAACCATCACCACCATCCATCTGTGGAACCTTTGCATCTTCCCAAATGGAAACTCTGTATCCATTAAACAATGACTCCCTATTTCCCTCTCAGTCTAGCCTCTGAAAAACCATCTTTCTACTTTGCATTTCTATGAAATTACCTATCCTGGCTATTTCCTATAAGTGGGATAATATAATATGTGATCTTTTTTTGTGTTTGGCTTCTGTCTCTTAACATAATGTTTTCAAGGTTCACCTGTGTTGTAGCATGCATGGGTTCTTAGTTCCTTTGTATGGCTGAATAACGTTACTTGTATAATACCACAATTTGCTTATCCATTTGCTTGTTAATGGACATTTGGGTTGTTTCTACCCCTTGACTATTGTGAATAGCACTGCTATGAACATGCATATATAAGTACTTTTTTGAATCCTTGATTTCAACTTTGAGTGTGTATCTAAGAATGTAATAGCTGTCATATGGTAATTCTATGTTTAACTTTTTGAAGAGCTGCCAAACTATTTTCCACAGTAACCAAAACATTTCACATTCCCACCAGCAAAATTCGAGGGTTTCAAATTCTCTACATCTTCCCCAATACTTGTTATTTTCTAATTTTTTGGATGTAGCCATCCTAGTGGGTGTGAAGTGGTATCTCATTGTGGTTTTGACTTCCGCTCCTGATGTTGAACATCCTTTCATCATGTGATTATTGGCCATTTGAATATCTTCCTTTTTTTTTTTTTTTGAGACAGAGTCTCACTCTGTCACCCAGGCTGGAGTGCAGTGGCACAGTCTCAGCTCACTACAACCTGTGCTTCCTGGGTTCAAGCAATTCTCCTGCCTCAACCTCCCAAGTAGCTGGAACTACAGGTGTGTGCCACCATGCCTGGCTGATTTTTGTATTTTTTAGGAGAGATGGGGTTTCACCATATGGGTCAGGCTGGTCTTGAACATCTGACCTCATGATCCACCCACCTTAGCCTCCCAAAGTGCTGGGATTATAGGCTTGAATGGCTGCACCTGGCTTCATTTGCATATCTTCTTTGAAGAAATGTCTATTCCAGTTCTTTGTCCATTTTTGAATTAGGTTGTTTGTTTTCCTTGTGTGTTGAGTTCTAGGCATTCTTTACATATTCTAGATACTAATCCCTTTTCGGATATATGATTTGCAAGTATTTCCTTCAATTTCGTATGTTGCCTTTTCACTCTCTCACTCTTTTTTTTTTTTTTTTTGAGACAGGGTCTTGCTCTGTCACTCAGGCTAGAGTACAATGGTGTGATCATGGCTCACTACAGCCTCGATCTCCTGGGCTCAAGAGATCCTCCTGCCTCAGCCTCCTGAGTAGTTGGGACTATAGGCATGTGCCACCACACCCAGCTAATTTTTTATTTTTTTGTAGAGATGGGGTCTCACTATGTTGCCCAGGCTGGTCTTGAATTCTTGGGCTCAAGTAGTCCTTCCACCTCAGCCTCCCAAAGAGTTTGAGATTACAGGCGTGAGCCACTACACCTGGCACACTCTCTTGATAGTGTCTTTTGGTGCACAAAAGTTTTAAAAGTTGACAAAGTTCAATTTATGTATTTTTTGTTGTTGTTGTTTCCTTTACTTTTGGTATCTTTTCTAAGACTCTATTGGCAAATACAAGGTCATGAATGTTTATCCCTGTGTTTACCATGGGGATTACAATTAATATCCTAAATATATAAAAACCTAATTGAAATTAATTCCTGTTTAGTTTCAATAGCATACAAAAACTCTGTTCCTATACACCTCAGTCCATTCCCTTTTAAGATCATAAATTACATCTTTATACACTGCCTATTAATATAGATTTTTAATTATTGTTTTATGCATTTGTCTATAAATAAGTTAGAAAACAAAAAGTGGAGTTAGAAACCAAAAATATAATTACACTGGCTTTTATATTTATCTATCTATTTTTACCAGAATTCCCAATTTCTTCATATGAATTTGAGTTACTCTCTAGTGTCATTTCAGCCAGAAAGGCTCCCTTTAGCGTTTCTTGTAGGCCAAGTCTAGTAGTGACAAACACTCTCAGCTTTTTTTAAAATCTGGGAATGTTTTCATTTCTTCTTTTAAATTACTTTTGTTTGGCTGACTTTGTTTATTTTGATTGTGGTAAAATATAGGTAACATAAAATTTACTGTTATGGACGGCCACAGCGGCTCACACCTGTAATCCCAGCACTTTGGGAAGGTGAGGGGGCGGATCACAAGGTCAGGAGTTCAAGACCAGCCTGGCCAATATGGTGAAACCCCATCTCTACTAAAAATACAAAAATTAGCCAGGCTTGGTGGCACAGATACCCCAGATAATCCCAGATACCCAGGAGGCTGAGGCAGGAGAATCACTTGACGTCGGCAGGCGGAGGTTGTGATGAGCCAAGATCACGCCACTGCACTCCAGCCTGGGAGAAAGAGTGAAACTGTCTCCAACAACAACAACAACAAAAAATTTACTGTTGTCACTATTTTTAAGTTTACATTTCAGTGACCTTAAGTATATTCACAATGTTGTGTAACCACCATTGAATACTATCTATTTCCAGAACTTTTTTTTATCTTCAAAACATAAACTCCAAACCCATTAAGCAATACCTCCCCATTCCTCCCCTCTTCCCCCTTCCTGTGCCCCTTGGTTCCTGATAATTTCTATTCTACCTTTGTCTCTATAAATTTGACTACTCTAGGTACCTCATATAAGTGAAATCATACAATATGTACTTTTTTGTTTTTGTCTGGCTTATTTCACTTAGCACAATTTTCCAAGGTGCGTTCATGTTATAGTATGTATCAGAATTTCATTCCTTTTTAAGGATAAATAACATTCCATTGCATGTATATATCACATTACGTTTATCCATTCATCTGATGATAGGCCTTTGGGTCCTTTCCATCTTCTGGGTATTGAGAATAAGGCTGCTATGAACATTGGTGCACAAGAATCTGTTTAAGTTCCGGATTTCTTATTTAATTTATTTAAAATATTCTTTTCTTCTGAGTCAGCTTGCTAGGGAATGTGTCCCTGATTTCAATTCTTTTGGATGTATACCTAGAAGTGAAGTTGCTGGATCATATAGTAATTCTATGTTTAATTTTTGAGGAGCTGCCAAGCTATTTCCCACAGCAGCTGCACCATTTTACATCTCCATCAGCAACACACAAGGTGAATTTCTTCACCTCCTCACCGACCCTTTCCTTTCCTTTCCTTTCATTTTTTTTCCTTTTCTTTATTTTCCTTTCCTTTCCTTTCTTTTCCTTTCCCCTTCCCCTTCCCCCTTTCCATCCTCTTCCGTCCCTTCTCCTTTCCTTTCTTTTTTTCAAAGAAATGGTGTCTCCCTCTGTTGCCCAAGCTGGAATGCAGTGGTGCAGTCATAGCTTACTGTATTCTGGAACTCCTGGGCTCAAGTGATTCTCCCACCTCAGCCGCCCTAGTAGCTGGGATTACAGGTGAGCACCACTGTATCTCTCTCTCTCTCTCTCTCTCTCTCTCTGTCTCTCTGTCTCCCCCCACTCTCTCTCTCTCTCTCTCTCGCTCTCTCATTCTCTCACTCTCTCTCCTCACCCCTCCCTCTTCCTCTGTCTCTTTGTAAATAATAGCTCTCATAGTGGGCATAAAGTGGTATCTCATTATGGTTTTGATTTGTATTTCCCTAATGACTAGTGATGTTCAGCCTCTTTTTATGTGCATATTGGTCATTTGCACATCTTCCTGGGAAAAATGTCAAGTTCTTTGCCTATGTTTCAATAGGGTTATTTGTTTTATTGTTGTTGAGTTGTAGGAGATTTAATATATTCTGGACATTAATCCTTTACCAGATATACAATTTGCAAATATTTTCTTTCATTTTGTGAGTTGTCTTTTCACTCTGTTATAGTTTTAAATTTTTATTTTCTTACCTAGAACATAGATGCAATCACTGTGTTATAGTGTCTTTTGATGCATGCAAGTTTTAATTTTGATGGAGTACAATTTATCTATTTTTTCTTTTGTTGCCTGTACAGTTAGTACCACATTTAATAAATCATTGCCAAAGTCAAAGTCACAAAGATTTTTCTTCTATATTTTCTACTAACAGTTTTATAGTTTAAGTTTTTATTTATTTATTTAGGGATGGGGTCTTGGTATTTTGCCCAGGCTGGCCTTGAACTCTTGGGCTCAAGCAATCTTTCCACTGCAGCCTCTCAAGTGGCTGGGACTATAGGCACGTGTCACCACCCCCAGCTCAGCTTTTAAATTTAGGTCTTTGATCCATTTTGTTTATGGTACAAGGTAAGAGTCTAACTTAATTCTTTTGGATGTGGATATCTAGTTTTCCCAGTACCATCTGTTGAAAACCTTGTTCTTTCACCATTGAGTGATCTTGCCACCCTTGTCATAAATCAATTAACCGTATATGGATTTATTTCTGGGCTCTTTAGTCCATTGATTGATATGTCTATCCTTATGCTAGTACCACACTGCTTTGATTACTATAACTACAGGAATTTATAAAATCAGAAAGAGTAAATCCTCCATCTTTGTTCTTTTTCAAGATCAATTTGACTACTTGGGGTCCCTTAAAATTCATATGAATTTAGTATAGGCTTTTTTTTTTTTTTCTGTTTCTGAAAAAAAAAAAAAAACAAAACACAAGAAAACCACCATTGGGATTTTGATAGATTCAACACCATTGAATCCATACATTGCTTTGGGTAGTACTGTCAACTTAACAATATTAAGTCTTCCAATCCATGAACACAGGATATATTTCCATTTACTTAGGTCATCTTTATTCTTTCAGCAATATTTTGCAGTTTTCAGTGTATAAGTCTCTCACTTCCTTGGTTAAATTTATTCCTAAGTGTTTTATTATTTTAGATGCTGTTGTCAATGGAATTTTAAAATTAATTTCCTTTTTGAGTTATTCATTGCTATTGTATAAGAAACACAATTGATTTTTGTGTGTTTATTTTATATCCTACAAATTTACTGAATTTATTAGCTTAACTCTGTGTGTGTGTGTGTGTGTGTGTATTCTTCTTTAGGGTTTTCTACATAAAAGATCATATCATCTGTAAATAAATGAATTTTATTTCTTCCTTTCCAATATGGATGCCTTTTAATTCTCTTTCTTGTCTAATTGCTCTGGATAGAACTTCTATTACTATGTTGCACAGAAATGATAAAAGCAGGCATTCTTGTCTTTTTCTGTTCTAAGGGGAAAAGCTTTCAGTCTTTCATCATTGAATATGACGTCAGCTGCAGGTTTTTCAAATATAGCCTTTATCATGTTGAGGAAGTTCTCCTCTATTCTTAGCTTATTGAGTTGTTGATAGCTTATTTATTATGAAAGGGTGTTGGATTTTGCAAACATTTTTCCTGCATCAGTTGAGATGATAATTTTTCCTTCATTCTATTAATGTTATGTGTTACATTGATAGATTTTCTTATGTTGAACCATCCTTGCATTCTAGAAATAAATCCCACTTAATCATGATGTATAATCCTTTTAATATGTTGCTGAATTCAGTTTCCTAGTATTTTGTTGAGAATTTTGCACCTGTACTCATAAGAGATATTGGTCTCTAGTTTTCCTTTCTTATACCCTCTTTGCCCGACTTTGGTATCAGAGTTAATACTGGCCTCATAAGCTATAAGGGGTTCCCTCCTCTTCAATATATTGGACGAATTTGAGACAGATTGATATTAATTCTTCTTTGAATATTTGGTAGAATTCACTAGTAAAGTCATCTGGTCCTGAGCTTTTCTTTGTTGGGAGGTTTTGGTTGCTAATTCAATCTCTTTACTTATTATAGGTCTATCCAGATTTTCTATTTTTCCTTGTGTCAGTTTTGGTAGTTCATGTGTTTCTAGGATTTGTCTATTTCATCTAGATTATCCAATTTGCTGGCATACAGTTGTTCATAGTGTTTTCTTAGAATCCCTTTTATTTCCATAAAATTGGTAGTGATGTCCTCATTTTCATTTTTAATTTTAGTTATTTGTGTCTTTTCTCTTTTTTTGTTAGTCAGTATAGGTAAAGGTTTATCAATTTTGTTGATCTTTCAAAGAACCATCATTGAATAGTGTTAAGAGTGAAAGAAAAGAAGAAAACCCCAAAACTAAAGAACCAATGTTTTGTTTAGTTGCTATTTCTCTACTGTTTTTCTATTCTCTCTGTAGTGTGTGTGTGTGTGCATGTGCATGTGTGTGAGTATGTATGTGTGTGTGGGTGTCTGTGTTCTATCTTCAGTCTAATCTTTATTATTGCCTCCCTTCTGTTAGGTTAGGTCAAGTTTTTTCTTCTCATTCTAGTTTTTTAAGGTACACAATTGGGTTATTGATTTGAAATCTTTCTTTTTAAAAAATTTATGTGTTTACAACTATAAGTTTCCCTCTTAGCACTGCTTTCACTGTATTCCATACATTTGGTTGACTGTGTTATCATTTTCATTTTTGAAAAAATATTTTCTAATTTTCTTTGTGGTTTATTCTTTGCTCCATTGGTTGTTTAAGATTTGTTGTTTAATTTTCACATATTTGTGAATTTTCCTGTTTTACTATTAAATTCTAGTTTTATTCCATTGTAATTGGAAAAGATACTTTGTATAATTTCAATTAAAAATTTTTTGTAAGACTGTTTTGTACCCTAACATATGGTCTATCATGGAGAATGTTCCATATGCACCTAGAAGAATGAGTATTTTGATGCTGTTGAGTAGAATGTTCTGTATATGCCTTTTAGGTCTAATTGGTTTATAGTGTTATTTATATCTTCTGCTTTCTTACTGATGTTGTATCTTATTGTTCTTTATTATTAAAAGTGAGGTATTGCAGGTTCCAATTATTGTAGTACTGTTTATTTCTCTCTTCAATTCTTTTTTTTTTTTTTTTAATTTTTCTGCTTTCCCATGCTTCCTAGAGATATTTGTCTCTTCAGTTCTGTCAAGTTTTGCTTCATCTGTCTTAGGTCTCTGTTATTAGTTTTATATAGGTTTACAATTGTTATATATTCTTGCCGAATTAAACCTTTTATCAATATATACTCACCTTTTATGTCTTTTGTTGAGCTTTTTCACTAACAGGTTGTTTTGCCTGACAATAATATAGCCACCTGGCTCTCTTTTGGTTACTATTTGCATAGAGTATCTTTCTCTATCCTTCTAATTTCAATCTCTTTGAATTATTATATCTAAAGTGAGTCTTATGTAAACAGCATTTAGATGGATCATGTTTTTCTTTTATTCAGTCTGCCAAGCTCTGCCTTTTAATAGGAGAGTAATTTACATTTAATGTGATTATTGATAAGAGGGAGTTTACTTTTACCATTTTTTTTCCCCTTATAGGTATTGTATATTTTTTGTTCCTCTATTTCTCCCTTACTGCTTTATTGGTATTTAGTTGTTTTTTTTTAGTGTACCATTTTGGTTCCTTTCTTTCCTTTTCTGTGAATTTTGATTTTATTTTCTTAAGAGCTACTTTGGGAGATTACAGTTAATATCTTAAACTTATAACAACCTAGTTTGCAAAAATGCCAATGTAGTTTCAAAGATGTATACATACTCTACTCCTATACATCTCTGTTCTTCTCTCTTTGTTTTGTAATTGTCACAGATTACATTTTTACACAAGTGTGTCCATTAATATAGGCTTATAATTGTTTTATGCATTTGCCTTTTATATCACATAAAAAAAGAGAAGTTACAAACCCAAAGAACAATAATACTGACTTTATATTTACCTATGTAGTTGCCTTTACCAGTGTTCTTTATTTCTTCTTATAGCTTTGAGTTTATAGCTAGTGTCCTTTTGTTTCAGACTAAAGGACTTATTTTAGTAATTCTTGTAGAGAAGATCTACCAGTAACGAACTCCTTCAGGTTTTGTTTATATGGAAATGTCTTAATTTTCCTTCCTTCCTTCCTTCCTTCCTTCCTTCCTTCCTTTCTTCCTTCTTTCTTTCTTTCTTTTTCTTTCTTTCTCTTTCTTTCTTGACATAATCTCACTCTGTTGCCCAGGCTGGAGTGCAGTGGCATGATCTCAGCTCACTGCAACCTCCACCTCCTGGGTTCAAGTGCTTCTTGTGCCTCAGCCTCCAGAGTGACTGTGATTATGGGTGTGCACAACCACACCCAGGTAATTTTTGTATTTTTTTTTAGTAAAGATGGGGTTTCACCATGTTGGCCAGGGTGAAAGACAGTTTTGCTGGATACAGAACTCTTGGTTGACAGTTTCTTTCACCATGTTAAATATCATCCCACTGCCTTCTGGCCTCCATAATTTCTGATGAGAAATCAGCTGTTAATCTTATTGAAGCTCTCTTATATGTGCCCCAAATAGCTTCTCCCTTGCTGTTTTCAAAGTTCTCTTTGCCTTTGCATTTCAGTAGTTTGGTTATAATGTGTCTTGATGTGGATATTTTGAGTTTAACCTACTTGGGGTTTATTGAGCTTGTTGTATATGTATATGGATGCATTTCATCAAATTTGAGAAAAAAATTTGGCCACTATTTCTTTGAATATTTTTTTCTGCCACCTTTTCTCTCTATTCTCCTTCCTGGATTACTGTGGTTTGTATGCTGGTATTGTTGCTGGTCTTCCACAGCTCCCTCAGTTTCTGTTCATTTTTCTTTCTTTCTTTTTGTATTTTTCTTTCCACTCTTCAGAATGGGTATTATTTTTCTCAGGCTGCTATAACAGAATAGAATACCATAGCGTGGGTAAAACAATAGGCATCTATTTCTCACAGCTCTCAAGACTGAGAAATCTAAGATCAAGGTGCCAGCAAAAATGAGTTTTATTCTGAGGCATCTTCTCTTGCCTAGTTGCCTTCTCATTCTATGCTGACATTACTTCTTTGTATATGTGTGTGTGGGGGGGAGAGAGAGAGATCTTTCTCTTCTTATAAGGTCACCAATTCTATCAGGTACGGGTTCTACCCCAATCTCACTTTACTTTAATTACCTCCTAAAGGTGCTATCTCCAAATACAGTCACATTGGCGGTGTTAGGGTTTCAACATATACATTTACAGGGGACACAATTCTGACCGTAGCAGATTGGGTAACTTCAGTGATCTTTTCTTTAAGTTTGCTGATGCTTTCATCTACCTGCTCAGATCCACTGTTGAATCTCTCTAGTACATTTTTAATTTTTGCTATTGTACTTCTTAGGTCCAGAATTTCTATTTAGTTCCTTTTCATAATTTTTGTCTCTTTACCGATATTCTCTATCTGTTCATACATTGTCCTTTTGGTTTCCTTTAGTTCATTGGGCATCCTCCTCCCAGGATTTGCTGTTGTTGATTGTGGATGGCTACAGCCTTTTATGACTTTTCCTACTTTTTGCAAAGACTATTTCTCGTTGTGCGTGGCCACTAAAGTCTCTGTTCTTTTATATCTGTGGTTATCTAGTTAACTGTCAGAAATTTCCTTAAATACCTGACTGGACACATTGGCTCACGCTTATAATCCCAACACTTTGGGAGGCTGAGGTGGGCAGATCACTTGAGGCCAGGAGTTCAAGACCAGCCTGGCCAACATGATGAAACCTCATCTCTACCAAAAATACAAAAATTAGCTGGTCATGGTGGTTGTGCCTGTAATCCCAGCTACTCAGGAGGCTGAGGCAGGAGAATTGCTTGAACCCAGGAGGCAGAGGTTGCAGTGAGGTGAGATCATGCCACTGCACTCCAGCCTAGGCAACAGAGTGAAACCCCATCTCACACACACACACACACACACACACAAAAGAGAGAAAGAAAGAAAGAAAAAGAAAAGAAATTTCCTTAAATACCTGGAGCCAAAGAGTATAAAAATATCTCCCTCTCAAGTTTTTGCAGATTGACTTTAAGCTGGGGCACTTCTTCAATACTAAGCCAGGCCACATAGAACTTTGCTTAGCCTCTACCTCCTGCTTGTGTGGTTCTCAAAGATCAGCCAAAGGTGGAAGTGAAGGGTCCTATCAGGTCTTTTCTGATCATGTGTCTAGCCCTAGTCATGTACCTTTAACTCCAGATTTCCTGATATACTTGTTAGCCCTTCAAACCCCATATTGCCCCAATAATCTTTCTCCTTAGCATCCTCCTTTCCAAACTTTTAAGTCTATCTCACTTGCCTTTTCTGTCTCTTGTCTCAGGTGGTTCTAGGTAGTATATGTTTTTAAATGCTTTCCACAGATACCTCACAGAAAGCCATTGTAGCCTGAGGGGGATGAAATGAAGGCCAACCTCTATGCTGGTTTCCCAGGTAACTGCCATACCAGTTAAGAGGTACTACCAAAATTATTAAAGAACAAGGTCTGTATTGCCTTACACCTGCAGCAAACCAAACTAGAAATGCAGGCTGCCATCCACATGGCCAATGCTGAGCTGGGGACTGCGGGATAATAGGTGGGTAAGCAAAAGTGCTACATGCTTTCTCACTGAATTTAACAACTTGTTTCTTCATTAATCATGCCCACTGTGGCTATAAGCTTTTGATTAGATTTCAGAGTTCCAAAGGAATTAATTCTATCAATTTTTTCCAGTTTAATGGTTGTTTCTATGGAGGAATCAATTCTTAGAGTTCCTTACTCTTCCATTTCTGTGGTATCATTCTACCTCTCCCAGGTTTAAAAAAATTTAAAAACACTTTTTATCAAGGAAAAATTTAAGCATATACAAAAGTGAGGAGGTTGTTTTAATATACATTCACGAACTCATCAACCAGTGTGAAAAATTATCAACTCATGGCCAATCTTATTTCTTCAATACCACTAACCACTGTCAAAGACTTACTAAGTGTTATGCTCAGAGTGCCTCATGCATTATCTTATCTTGTTTTCACAATAGTTCTACAAGATGGATATTAATATCCCCATTTCATAGACGAGAAAATGAAAACTGAGGGGTTTAGTAATTTTCCCAAGGTCACACACAACTTCCTGGGGTCAGATTCTGAGCTTGTATCTATCTGGGATCTGAATCATGGCTTAAGCTGATTCTCCAATCAGAAGCTCATTTGATGCTGACAGCAACCTGAATGTGGTGGACATGACTAATGTTCATTCAAATTTACTTCTTATCTTCCAAGTAGATGGAATTATGATTCCTCAACTCCTTGAAATTAGACAGGGTTCTGTGGCAAGTTCTGGACAAGGCAATGTGGGCAGAAGTGACTTGTGTCACTACTGGGCTGAAGCATTTCATTGCTGGTGCTTCACTTCCCAACCCTCTCTTTGCCTGCTGCAGAGAACTCTTTTTTTTTTGAGACGGAATCTCACTCTGTCGCCCAGGCTGGAGTGCAGTGGCACAATCTCCACTCACTGCAAGCTGCACTGCCTCCAGGGTTCATGCCATTCTCCTGCCTCAGCCTCCCTAGAAGCTGAGACTACAGGGGCCCGCCACCACGCCTGGCTAATTTTTTTGTATTTTTAGTAGAGATGGGGTTTCACCGTGTTCGCCAGGATGGTCTCAATCTGTGACCTTGTGATCCTTCTGCCTTGGCCTCCCAAAGTGCTGGGATTACAGGTGTGAGCCACCGCACCTGGCCAGAGAACTCTTTAACCTTGTCTTGAGATGCTAGTTATAGGTGATGGGTTTGGATCAGGGTTGGGGAGCCTCTATCACTTTGGGTCCCTTAAAGATGATTATTACAGGAGAGCACAGTCTTTTGCCAACGATTGTACATGCAATCTGTATAAGAAATAAACCTTTTCTGTGGCAAACCACACAGGTGTTAGGCTTGTTTGTTATCACAACATAATATGACCTATCCTGACTAGTAAATAGTGCAATCCTCCTTGTTTTATAGATAAGGAAACTGAGCCACAAGAACTTGCCCAATGTCATATAACTCACTTAGTTTTAGAACTAGAGATGGAACGTGTGCATGTGTCTTTATAGAAGAATGATTTATAATCCCTTGGGTATATACCCAGTAATGGGATTGCTGGGTCAAATGGTATTTCTGGTTCTAGATCCTTGAGGACTCACCACACTGTCATCCACGACGGCTGAACTAATTTACACTCCCACCAACAGTGTAAAAGCGTTCCTATTTCTCCACGGCCTCGCCAGCATCTGTTGTTTCTGAATGGCAGGATTTTTGTCTAGTGGAAGACAAGAAGGCATAAGAGCAGCAGAATGTTTTAGGATGGTCAAGCTGGTGGCCCTGCAGAGGGCAAATTAGTGAGAAGGGAAGAGGAAGGCCAGTCAGAAAGCAGTTGAAATAATGTAAGCAGGAGCTGCCACAGGCCTAGACCAGCAAGGACAGTGGGTGTGGCAGGGAAGGGCAGTGGTGAGAGATCTGGTAAGGGAAGAGCTGTGCAGTGGTCATGGTTGCACCACTCCTGTCAGCATGGTCTCAAGTCACCTTGTGTTGACTAATCCAATTTTATCCTTCTGGTCCAGCCAGCCCAGGCCTTGCCCGAGTCCTGTGTGTCTGTCCGTGGCCTCCAGACTAGCTGGTGGGCTGGAGGGAGGGGCAGGCTGTTAGCAGCTGGCTGAATGCTGATGGACACATGTTCCCCATCATTCCTTTCAATTTCAACCTGTCTGTCACCATCTCCTCTCCCTAAGAGTGCAGAAAGCAAAGCTGCTCTGGGACCATCCCAAATGCTAAGGTCAGTGGGTGGCGGCCGAGACCATGCTGGGAACTGGCTCTTCAATTTTAAAGTAAAGCCACAGGCTTCAGACGTGCTGGTCTTGGGCACCTCTGGGGTCACCCTCCTGCTACCCTGGTATCAGACCTGCCAGGTCCCTTTTTCCAAGTCAGCTGAAAAGTTTCTAATCTCTTTGCAAAGTGTCAAGTATCTTCCAGCACCTTGAAAGGTGATTTTCTAAAAGCAGATCAAACTGTTTTGACATTTGCTGCGGAACCATTTAAAGTTCTACTACAGGCTCACCGTTGGCCACGGCAGCTCAACTGGCCGCAGATAAAGGTTGAAGCGGCACGTCTCGTCACAGACACAAGGAGCCGGCTCATGGGATCCGCATCCTGGAGAGAAACACAGTTCACAAAAGTTAATCTGCTGCTTTGTCTTGGCCGACAATTTATTCTTTCATGAAAGCCAGCCCATAATCCCCAATTGAATTCTGCACACACATTTTTTTAATTTGCTGGAATTTGCAAAAACACATCAGTGGCTCTGCAGCCTTTGGATTTTCATGTTCAGCAAAATAATCCCACGGCATCGCCTTCAAAGCCCTCTCTGCATCACGCTTTCTCCCGGCTCGATCCTGCCTTCTAACGAGGGAGCTGAACTGTGAGGGGCACTGAGGTCGGGGTTGCTGTCGGCTGTGCTGTCCTCTGTCAGCCAGGACCATACAGGACCAGGGTCATTAACTCAGTTGCCTTCAAAGTCAGGCAAATAAAGTAAGTGGGTGGAGTGAGCTGGCTAAACAATAAGGAGTGGTGGAGACTGGGGCAAACTGAAAATTGCATACCCTATTAAAATGGGGCAACTGGCCTCAGCAACGGATAACTGTCGCTGGGTGGGAACGTGGGCTCAGTGCTTTCAGAGCTTTCCATCTTCCAAAAGAAGCAAGACATTTGGCATTTAAAAAATATGAAATCGCTTCATTTTAAAATGTTGATCCAAATTCTCTTAAAACACTCTGCAGGCCAAACCAAAGATGTCTGTTGGCCCAATCTGGCTTGCAGAGCTGCCGGTTTATAATCTCTGATCAAGGGGCAGAGACATGAGTGGGGAAGGCAGACTCACCTCCTACCTTTCTTCCTTTTTATTCCTTCCTTTTTCTTCCTTTCTTCCTTTCTCTCTCTCTTTCTTTGTTCATTCTTTCTTTACTTTTCGACAGGGTGTTTCTCTTTTTGCCCAGGCCGGAGCACAATGGCACAATCATAGTTTACTGCAGCCTCAAACTCTTGAGCTCGAGTGATCCTCCTTCTTTGGCCTCCCAAAGTGCTGGGATTACAGGTGTGAGTCACCTTTTTTCTTTAATCTGAGAGGTCATGCATCCAGCTCAATGGCCTCATTTTACAGATGGGGAAACTGAGGCCAGTCACTCAGAGATCTCACTGATCTTTCTCCTACTGCCTCTTATATAAGACTTAAGGCATGTCATCACCTAAAATGTGAGACTTAAAAATGTCTTTCCCCAGGATGTGAGACCTAAGGTGTAACATCCCCCAGGAATCTCATTTTAATAACAGAGACAAACCTTTACAACTCAAAGGAATGCCTCTCTTCAACGGTGACACTTTAGATAATGTGACAGGAGAGTTGGGTAAGAGTTTTTCCAAAGTTCCTGCAATGCTAGGTGGGTGTCCTCTCCGCCCCAGGGAGTTCCTGGAGTAGTTCTCCCTACCCCAGCAATATCTGGGATGCTGTTTCTGTTCTCCCACCAAACTGCTGGGGCACAAATTGGTTCCCATGAGAGATTGAACCCCTGGAACTCTGGGGCTCGTGTTTGGAGTTTCTTTTTTTTTTTTTTTGAGATGGGGTCTCCCTCTGTCACCCAGGCTGGAGTACAGTGTTGCAATCACAACTCATTGCAGCTTCGATCTCCTGGGCTCAAGCGGCTCAGCTTCATGAGTAGCTATGACTAAAGGAAGTGCTGCCACGCCTGGATTTTTAATTTGTATTTTGTATATGTGGAATCTCCCTGTGTTGCCCAGGCCGGGGGAGCTTCTGCACCTGCAGATCTGCCATAAAATTCTCAAGATGGCTCTGGTCTGGCTGCTGGCTAACATGGAAGGGGAACCTCCCTGAGAGTTCAGCAAAATAAATCCAAGCTGCAAAGATTTGTCCAGGACCTGCTCTGAGCTTGGCGAGAGCAGAAGCAGTTAGCTACAAGGAGAGGGTGGCAGTCTCATCTTCTCTGCCCTGCTGGCTTGGAAACCCGTGGCTGGTCAGTGAGCCCTCCCTCCTGCCCCAGGCTCCCACCCATGTCCTCATCCTGCCCCACACCTCCTCTTGTGCAGTCTGTTAGAGCTCTGACCACCAAATTAGCCCTTCGTGATTTTATTTGGCTTTTATTGGCTCAAGCTGTATGTTGGAGATGGAGCCAGATGTGAGGCCGGAGGACCACTTGAAAGGCCAGGTAATTAGCAGCATCTGCCTCTGCCTTCTTATCTTGACAGGCAGACACACAGAGCAGTGACCTGGGAGCCGGGAAGCAGCTGCTTTCTTGACATAAAATGAGGCAAAGGCCAAAGGGGAACTGCACTCAGCCTGAAATGGCAGCATGTGTGTGTGTATGTGTGTGTGTGTGTGCGCGCGTGCGCGCACGTCTGTGTGTGTGCCTGCAAGCACATGTAAGTGTGAGTGCGTTGAAGATCATCCCCTCCACCCATTGTTTTCTTGCCCCAAACTCTGAAGAACCGTCTGCCAACTTCTAACCACCTGGGGTGGAATTATTATTTTTCAATGGAGAAATCATTTACATACAGTGCGATGCATAGATCTTAAGTATATGGTTTGCTGAGTTTTCACAAATGAGTAAAATTCATGTAACACACACTCCAATGAAGACATGAAACATTTTCATTGCCCCCAGAAAGTTCTTTTTCTTTGTATTTATTTATTTCTTTTTGAGACAGGGCCTCTCTTTGTTGCCTAGCCTGGTGTGCGATGGTGTGATTATAGCTCACTGCAGCCTCTAACTCCTGGGCTCAAGAGATCCTCCTGCCTCAGCCTCCCAAGTAGCTGGAACTACAGGCCCCACTGCACCAAGCTCATTATTTTTTTGTAGAGATGGAGATTTGTTATGTTTCTCAGTCTGTTCTCGAACTCATGGCCTCAAGCAGTCCTCTTGCCTTGACCTCCCAAAGTGTGGGGATTACAAAAGTGAGCTACCACGCCTGGCCCCTAGAAAGTTCTTTATGGTTCTTCCCAGTGACTCCTCCCCTCTCCCTCACACAAGCAACCATAGTCAGTTCCAATTTCTATTGCCAAAAATGAATTTTTGTCCATTCTTAAATATCATGTAAATGGAACCATAGAATACAATCACAGACTTGCAGTCTTCTTGTGTCTGGCTTCTTTTGCTCAACCTAATGTTTTGGAGATTCATCCAAGTTGTTACATGTATTAGGAATTCATTCCTTTTCACCACTGAGTAGTATTTCACTGTATGAGTAGATCACAATTTGTTTATCCACTCTCTGCTTGATGGATATTTGGATATTCAGTTTTTTTGCTGTTTTGAATAAAGCAGTATATCAGTATTTTATGGCTGTATCACAAATTACCATAACCAAAATGGCTTAAAACACCACAGGTGTATTACCTCACTGTTTCTCTGGGTTAGGTGTCCATGCATGGATGGGTTGGGTCCTGTGCCAGGGGTCTCACCAGGTTTAAATCAAGGTGTCACCCAGTGCTGTGATCTCATCTGAGGCTCAGGGTCCTCTGCTAAGTTCACAGCATTGTTGGTGGAATTCAGTTCCTTGTGGTGGTTGGACCGAGGCCTTGAGCTCCTAGAGGTCACCTTGCCTGGTACATGGCCTTCTCCACAACATGCCAGTTTTCTTCTTCAAGGCCAACAGGAGTGTGTCTGCTGTGGCATCAGATCTCTCTGACTTCTTCTATCTGGGATCTCTAGACCTTCTTTTAAAGGCTGCACCTGATTAGGTCAGGCCCCCTGAGGGTAACACGGTTTGGATGTGCATCACCTCCAGATCTTTTAAAAAAAGTTTGTGAGTATATAGCAGGTGTATATATTTATGGGGTACATGAGATGATTTGATACAGGCATGCAATGCATAACAATCCCATTATGGAAGATGGTGTATCCATCCCCTCAAGCATTTGTCCTTTGTGTTACAAACAATCCAATTACATTATTTTAGTTATTTTAAATCACCCTGTTGTGCTATCAAATACTAGGTCTCATTCATTCATTCTAACTAATTTTTTGTACCCATTATCCCCTCCAAACCGTATGCTGAAACGTGACCTCCAATGTTAGAGGTGGGTGTAGCGAGAGGTGTTTGGGTCATGGAGGTAGATCTTTTATGAATGGCTCACCATGGTAATGAGTGAGTTTTTGCTCTGGTGGTTCATGTGAGAGCTTGTTGTCTAAAAGAGTATGGCACCTCCCCCTCGCCCCTACTCCCTCTTTTGCCATGAGACGTGCTTGCTCCCCCTTTGCCTTCTGCCATGGTTGGAAGCTTTCTGAGGCGTTTGTCAGAAGCTGAGTGATGTTGGTGCCATGCTTGTGCAGCCTGTAGAGCCATGAACCAAAATAAACCTCTTTTCTTTATAAATTACCCAGTCTCAGGTGTTCCTTTAGAGTAACGCAAATGGACTAATATACAAGATAACCTCCCTTTTGATTGAAGTCAACTGATTAGGGGCCTTAATTACATCTGCATACTTTCTTCACCTCTGTCATATGATTAACCTAGTCACAAGAATGACATCCCATCCTATTCACATTTAGGGTGTGCACTCCAGGGATGACAGTCTTGGGGGCCACCTTAGAATTCTGTCTGTCACAAGCAACTATGAACATTCTGGAGCTTATCATTTAAGTATGCACCTTTAAAAAGTAAGAGTATTTCTGGCTGGGTGCAGTGGCTCATGCCTGCAATTCCAACACTTTGGGAGGCTGAGTGGGAGGATCACTTGAAGCCAGGAGTTGAAGGCCAGCCTGGGCAACACAGCAAGAGCCCTGTCTCTACAAAAAAAATACACAATTAGCCAGACATGGTGGCATGCACCTGTAGTCCCAGCATACTCAGGAGGCTGAGGTGGGAGGCTGCAGTGAGCTATGATCGTGCTAATGGATGACAGAGTGAGACCCTATCTCTTAAATAAAAAAAAGAGCATTTCTTATTAACCCCAAAATAACATGATCCCACTTAACAAAGTAAACACTTATTTCTAAATATCATCTTATACCTGACCCATATTTAAGTTTTCTTGCCAGGCAAGGTGACTCATGCTTGTAATCCCAGCTCTTTGGGAGGCCAATGCTGGAGGATCACTTGAGCCCAGGAGTTCAAGACCAGCCTGGGCAATATAGTGAGACCTCGCCACTACAAAAAATAAAAATAAAATAAAAAATAACCAGGTGTAGTGGTACTCACCTGTAGTCTCAGCTACTTGGGAGGCTGAGGAAGGAGGATCACTTGAGCCTGGGATGTCGAGGCTGCAGTGAGGCATGATTGCGCCACTGTACTCCAGCCTAGGTGACAGAGGGAGATGCTGTCTCATAAAGAAAATATACCAAACTACAGAGAGGGTTGACAGACAGTCGACCCTGTCTCTAAAAATAAATAAGAAATAAAGAAAGAAATTTTTCTCAGTTGCCTCAACAATGTGTTTTAGCTGGTATGTCCAAGGCAGTATCCAAAAAGGGCAACACATTGATCCAGGAATCAGTCTTGTAAAACCAACCATGGGTCAACTGGATAGCATGTGTCTCTGGACAACGGACCCTTCCAGTTGCTTTCCATCTAGCACAGTGTCCTTACTGTGGTTGGCTGGAGAGAGTGGGTCTGTTGTCCTGCAGAATATCTGACCACCTGGTTTGGAGTGGTTGCTTCCTTTTGTCCTCATTTAGCTTGTTCCTATATCCCCTTTACATCTACTGAACTGGAAATCAAATCTGAAGTTTGATGGACTCAGGTGAACATTTTTTTGGCTGGAGCAAATCATGGGAGATGCTGACAGCTTCAAACTGCATCACTTGGGGAGACCATGACATGCGGTTGACCCATGGTTGGTTGTGCAAGACTGACTCCCGGATCAGGGTGGGGACCGCCTGGCTCCTCCAGTTCTGTTTCTTCCTCCTGGGCCAGAAGGAAGTCTGCAGAGTCTCACTTTGACACCATTTGAAAGTCCAGTTATACATCGACCCTTGGCCTAATGGTCTGCTATGGTGTGAATGTTTGTTTCTCCCCCAGATTCATACCTCAAGACCTACTCCCCAATGCAACAGTATTAAGAGGTGGGGCCTTTGGGAGGTGATTAGGTCATGAGAGTTCCACCCTCATAAATGAGGTGAGTGCCCTTAGACCAGAGGCCTGAGGGAGCCTGTGAGTCCCTTTTTGCCCTTTCAACATGAGGACTCGGCAAGAAATTGCCATCTATGAGGAATGGGCCCTCACCGGAAACCAAATCTGCTGTTGCCTTTATGTTGGACTTTCCAGCCTCCAGAACCATGAGCAATAAATTCTGTTGTTTGTAAATTACCAGTCTTGGATATTTTGTTACAGCAGCCAGAACAGACTAAGACATGGTCCTAACACATCAATTGATAACTCTTGCCTGAATCAATGATTTCATTAGAGTTCAGGGTGGAATTTTGATCTGGCGTTCCCTCTCTGTGGAACTATGATTTGGTCTGAAATATGCTTTTGGTCTCTGAGGGCCTGATCTCCCTCCAAGTTGGACCATCTGGCTTAGATCCATCCTCACCAGGCCCAGGGGCAGAGGTGGCCTGAGATGGGAAGGGGTTGGGAGACCTGGTGACTGGTACCTGCTTCTGAAAGGTGGCCACCTTGGTGTGTCTATGCCCCTCTCTCTATCCAATGCCCCTGAGGGCCTGGGCTCTGTCTGGGTGGGGTTGTATCTTCCTGCAGCAGAGCTCTGCCTGTCTGTTGGATTAGACTCTCCTAAAGCCTATCTTGTTCCTTGGGGCCCCATCACAATGAACCTGCCATGCAGAGCTGCATCTGGAGATACAGTCATGCAATGCTGGCACCACCAACCACTGGTAGGGTGTCCATCAGATAACAAACATCAGGACACTTAGGAAAGTTTGGGTGGGGTGCACATACTCTCTCCACCCTGGCCTCCCTCCTGGAAAATGGTTCAGCAGCTGGGTTCTGACATCAGGCCAGTTGCCCCCACCCCCCGGGCAGAGAAATCTGCCTTTAATTTAGCAGTTCTATTTCTTTCTCCCTGGAAAAGTCTTTGTGGTAACAATTAAGGAACTCTTTTATCCCCTCCTGTTTGAGGAGTGAGGAATTTGGGGATAGCATAGGAAAGGCTCCTTCCCTTGCTAATTCCCAAGACACAGGAACTTTTTCTTGGAAAGGGCATCTGGCAGGAGCCTCTGGGAGAGTCCCGATTGGTGATTTGCTGGTTGACATCTATGGAGGGCCATAGATGCGCCAGGCACCACACCAGGCACACCGCATGGGTTACCTTACAGCATCTTCACAACCATCCCTCAAAGAAGGAAGGTCCTGAGCTCACAAGATCCATTCTAGTAGCATGTTAATGCCATCTCCCAAGTCCTGGGCATTAAGTCTGACCGTGGGTGTTAAATCTGACCATGGGACAGTGCTCCCAAATCAATACACTCTCCCTCATCCAGCTTTAAAGTCTGCTCCCCATCCAACCCCCTTAACTCAGACATTTCAGGATCCAATTCCATGTATATTATCTGGTTCCTGCCACTATAGATTGATAAGACCCCACAGCTCCCCCAAAGGATAGACTTCTCCATCACACAGCAGGCCCAGCACCATGGCCAGGTTGTGACTTGACCCCAGTTATTGGGCTGGTGACCAGGAGGAGAGGTGGGGTAATTCCTGAGGGGGTGTGTGCTGTTTTACAAGGTAGAGGACTCTGCACCATTTTCAAGCAAAGAGAAGCATTGGCCTTTAAAAGGGAGGAGAGGAGTCATTTCTGCAGTGTCAGAGGGTTCAGGACGATCAAGGGTTTCAAGATTCCTAAGTGTCAATGTCCTACTCATTCCCTCCTTCCCAATCAGGGTGCTAATTTTGGCATAAGCAGATTTGCTGGGGTTGTAAATTCAACTTTCTCTGGAGCAGTGCTATTTTTATAATTATGTCTTGAGCTTGAGGTTTTTATACCTTCTTGCTACAGAAGACGAGAGTCTTGTATTTCAACCTTATATTGAAGATTAATCACCTACAGCCTCTCTTTGTCTTTATTTTTATAGGGACAGGGTCCCTCTATGTTCCTAGACTGGTCTTGAACTTCTGACCTCAAGAGATTCTACTGCCTTGGCCTCCCAAAGTCCTGGGATTACAGTCATGCACTACCATGCCTGGCCCTCTTTGTCTTCCTCTACAGCACTGATAGCCCTCAACAATGGCTATCCATAGTATGTCTCAAATGCCTAAGCTACCGTATCAGCCATCGCATTCCTTCCCACCCTTCTCCTATCCTAGTTCACCCCTGGTGAACATGTGAGCAAATGCACCACTTTTGCATGCAAGGTGTTTTCTGTATTCTAGCTACCACTAGTAATGGGGTCCTCATTCTCAACTGGCCAGTAGGGTGATCCAGTTCTAAAATCCCAATTTAGAGTGACTGCCCTCAGACCACCTCTGTTACAGGTGAGTTTCCAGATAATCCAATTTTGAGACAGATTTGCATGCAGATGGTTTACTGGGGGACCAATACCTGTCAGAGGCTGTGGGCAGCAGGACTGGATGAGGAGAAACTGAGCAAGAGTGCAGCAGTCTCATTAGAAGTCTCAGCTGATT
Organism: Macaca mulatta; assembly: GCF_049350105.2. Lineage (NCBI taxonomy): Eukaryota > Metazoa > Chordata > Mammalia > Primates > Cercopithecidae > Macaca > Macaca mulatta. The sequence continues at coordinate 45,885,756 of NC_133425.1, forward strand.
CTGTGGGGAGTGTGGGGGCAGGAGAACCCTCCTGAATTGTGTTGGAGACCGAGGATCTGGATCTTTATACTCTTGCACTGACCTGTCACTGGACATGAGTTCCCCAGGGAAGGTGTGTGATATGGTTTGGCTATGTCCCCACCCAAATCTCATCTTGAATTGTAGCCCCCATAATTCCTATGTGTTGTGGGAGGAACCTGGTGGGAGAATCAAGGTGGCAGTTCCCACCATACTGTTCTCTTGGTAGTGAGTAAGTCTCATGAAATCTGATGGTTTTATAAGGAGAAACCCCTTTTGCTGGGCTCTCATTTCTCTCTTGCCTGCTGCCGTGTAAGACGTGCCTTTCACGTTCCGCCATGATTGTGAGGCCTCCTCAGCCACTTGGAACTCTGAGTCCATTAATCTCTTTTTCTTTGTAAATCACCCAGTCTCTGGTATGTCTTTATTAGCAGTGTGAGAACAGATTCATACAGTATGTCACCTTGGGCAAGGCAACTCTTTTTGAGTGAAGGCCAATCTCAGAGAGGAAGTCAGGGATGAGCCATTAGCAGCTAACACCCTTGAAAGATGGGAAAATGAGTACCTCAGTCCTGAAGGGGGAACTGGGCAGCTCATAACAGTATCCACTACAGAGAAGTAAGTTTTTTCCAATTTTCCTCTTACTATAACAATACTGTAATGAACATCTCTGCACATCTCTCTCCTTGTGTAAATGTTTGAGCAATGATTCCCTGCTTTGCACATCACATAGTGTAAACAGAATATGAGGATTTATGTATAACACACGGGAGTAAATAGGAAAGAGTGTGAAACCCTGGTTGTGTGGGCAGCTGGCAGGGGTTCACACTGCTCCAGGTATCTTCTTCCCCCCACTGCTGCCTCATGGCCTGAGAGGATCAATATTTTCATTCTACACAAAAGGGTCTGAGCTCTCTACTCTGGGTTTGGATGCACCTGGAAGAGTAATCGCCGGATGTAAGGCCTGTACACTGTCATCTTAATGAGGTATTGACATTTTACCTATAAAACTAGAAGATGCCCTTTTACATCTTTCAGGTTTAGTATTGTTGTCAACTCGATAGGTGTGAAATAGTGTCTTATTGCTTAATTTTCCCTTTCTCTGTTTACCCATGTCATCGGGCATCTTTTCACAAGTCTATTGGCCATCTGCTTCCCTCTTCGGAGACTTGCTTGTTCATTTCCATTGCCCTTTTTGCTGATGAGTTGTTCATCTTTTCCTTATTGATTTGTGGGACACACTGCTCTGCTCCCTGCAGCTGTCTCTGTCAATTCAATGCTCCTGCTGCTATGGTCACTGCCTCCCCCTATCCATATACCAAATAGAGTCTTTGATTCTCTCCGTCTTTATGTCTGGGGAGGTACACCTGGTTGCCTGAGAGAGTTCAAGCCACACACTTTCCCCTGAGCTGAATGGGAGCCTGAGAATATGAGCACCTGGCACTTTCGTCGTCCCTCATTGGAGGTGGACTCAGCTTCTCAACCAGTTTCATAAGGTGAAGAATTGCTCAGAAGGACATCCGATTTGGGAAAGTCTCCCTCAAAAATGGATAAACATCTATCCCAGTGTTAGTAGATCTTTACTTCACAAGGTCAGTGAGGGCTTAAAGAAAATAGAGTATGCAAAAGTGCCCAGCAGATGCTCATAGGATAGCCCATCCTCTTCCTTTGCAGCTTTGCTGGGACAAATGTCCATTCGGGATGGCAAATTAAGTGGACTCACATCGTGTAGGCATTGAACTAATGCAAACTCCACACTCTCTCAACTGTGTGCTTACAGGTTGTGGTAGAGGAAACTAACAGTTTGTCTGGACAGTTGGTTTTATCTGACCAGTGCACAGCTACCTGGGAGTGAATGGGAGGAAACGGGATTCTGTTTTTGCTGTGCCTTCAGGAAAGCTCAGTGCCTCCCTCCCCTGTGCCTCTCCCAATTCCCTGATGGATTCTAGTTTTTAAAGACAGGCATTTTCATACACCCCAGCCTCTCAACAGTAGTCAAGCCCATCACTTGGGGCTCAACCAACAACACAGTGATCTATGGCAAGACTGGAGGAAAACCTCCTGGCTGGACTCATTATGAGCCTGAGCTATCCTATACTTTGTTTGAGATTTAGGAAATTTTCAAGGATAATCTTTGATTTGACACAGTTTTCCTTTCATGCCAGGACTTTAGAATCTACCTTCTGCAGAAGAGGCAATTCCCGACAGAAGACAGCGGTCTCATTTAAAGTGTTGTATGTAATTGATTGACTATGATGGTCTGGAGAGTCGCAGGAAAGAGGGTGGTGATGGAAGGTCTGCCAGGAGGGCAGGAATGGGCACATGTGCACCGGTGCTGGGTATGAGATGGAGCAGGACCCCTGTTAGGTCTTTATGACCTGTATCTTGTGCCGACCTCCTATCTGATCCTGTGACTTAGAATGCATTAACTGTCTGGGAATGTAACCCAGTGGGTTTCAGCCTTCTTTTACCCAGCTCCTATTCAAAATGGAGTTGCTCTGGTTCTAAGGCCTCTGACAACCCTAACTCCTCAGGGAGATGGATTTGTGGTTTCCTCCCGTCTCCTCATTTGGTGGCCCTACAATTAAACCTCCTTCTCTACTGTCTTGGAGAAGAGCCTAGGAAGACACAACCACTAAATACGATGTGGTGTCCCAGTGTCCGGGAAGAGGGCGTCAAGTCCAAGCTAAGGAAATGTGAAGAAGCAATGGACTTTAGTTAATAACAATGGATGGATATTGGTTCGTTCACTGTAATAAATGTTCCACACTAATGTAAGACATCAGTAATAGGGGAAACTGTGTGTAGGGGTATACAGAAACTCTTTGTACTATATGCTCAATCTTTCTGTAAAACTAAAACTGTTCTAAAAAATAGAGTGCATTTCATTGTCATTATCAAAAAACAAATACAACCAACAAAAACCTCTTTCTCTGCTGCATGCCAGTGTCTTGGTGTATTGACTTGCTGTGTGCATTGGACAATGGGCTTATTATGGTTACACCCTCTATCAGCCCAAGGTTAATGCTTGAGTGTGCTCCTGGACATAAATGTGTTCTGTCTCTTGGGAGTTTGAGAAATGCAGAAATTTCCAGAGCCTGGAGACTCAGTCCGGGTCAGGTCCTGCTAAGCTAAGAGCTGACAAGCAGCTGAAGAGCTCACCCCGGGCTGTATACACTGCTTGGGGGCTGCCAACTGCTGGGCACTCCCCTGTCGATCTGGAGTCCCGGAGCATCTTTGCTGCAGAGGTCTGCAGAGAATGTGTGGTATAACAGAAAAGTATTTAGGCCAGGCACGGTGGCTCACACATGTAATTCTAACACTTTGGGAGGCTGAGGTGGAAGAGTCATTTGAGCCCAGGAGTGCGAGAGCAGCCTGGGCAACATATGGAGACCTCATCTCTACAAAAAGTCACAAAATTAACCAGGTGGCACATGTGGTGGCACATGCCTGTAGTCCCAGCTACTAGAGAGGCCGAGGCAGGAGGCTCACTTGAATCTGGGAGGTCAAGGCTGTAGTGAGTTATGATCGCACCGCCGCACTCCAGCCTGGGTGACAGAGCCAAATCCTGTCACTGATATATGTATATAATTAAAAATATATTTCTGATGATGATGAAGAAGATGATGATGATGATGATGATGATGTATGTTTGGTCCTTGTCCCTGGTTCCTGGCATTGAGCCCCTAAAACCCCCGGAATTTCTCCAGTGATGGGAGTATCTTTTGTTACTACAGTGAGCACCTTTCAACCATGTCAGAGTTTATGCTAGTGAAGTGACTCAGGGTGGGGCCCCTAGATAACCTCAGGATGGGGCTGGTCACCAAAAAGACCAAACACAGGATTAGGAGGTTGGGACTTTCAGCCACACCCCTGACCTCGGGCAAGGAAAGGGCTGGACATTGGATTATAAATAAACTCTTAAATAAAGACATTTGCAGCGCTTCGGGTTGTTGACCACACTGATGTGCCGGAAGGGTGGCGCAGCCCAGGAGGACATGGAAGCCCCGGGCCATCCTGTCCCAGAACCTTACTTCAGGCACATCTTCCATTAGGCTGTTGCTGAGTTTTATCCTTTATAAGGAACCAGTAATAGTAAGTAAAAGGCTTTCCCGAGTTCTGTGAATCAATCTAGGAAATTACTGAACTTGAGAAGGCGATCATGAGAATCCTTGAGTTTGTAGTTGCCTGGGCAGAAGTGTGGGTCACCTGCGGACCCCATTTGTGCCTAGCATCTGAAGTGGGGGGCAGTGCTGTGGGACTGAGCACTAAACCTGTGGAGTCTGACACCAACTCTGAGTCATTAGTGTCAGAATTAAATTGAACTGTTAGAAACCCAGTTGGTGTTGGAGAGTTGGAGAACTAGTGTCAGGAAATACCACAGGGCTGGGCACGGGAGCTCATGCCTATAATCTCAAGACTTAGGGAGGCCGAAGTGGGGAGATCACTTGAGCCTAGGAGTTCAAGACCAGCCTGGGCAACCCAGCAAGACACCCTATCTCTACAAAAAAGAAGGAAGAAAGAAAGAAAATACCACATACAGGTCCTCAATGGATATCTGTTGAATGAACAGAGAACACTAGCTAACATAAATTAGGCACTATATCCTGAGTGGTAGGCTAAATACTTTCTATGCACTCATTTAAAAAATACTTTTTGAGTTAGTACTATGTCATGTGCCTGGCTTGGTGCTTGGTACAGCTGTGAACAATTAAGCCAATTCAGCACATCTGTTTTAGTGCCTAACTGCGTGCCATGCACTGTTCTAGGTCCTGGAGATACAGCTGTGGGCAATTTAAGTTTACCTAACAAATATTTATTGAGTTCCTACTGTGTGTCAGACACCTTTCCAGGCCTGCAGAATACAGCAGCGACCGCACGTCAAATCCCCACCCTATGTGCATTTTGCAGGAGCCCTAGGAGGTAAGTCATTTTGCTCTTGAGGAAATTAAGGGCTGGGTGGGCTGGGTGCGGTGGTTCACACATGTAATTCCAGCTCTTTGGGAGTCTAGTTAGGAGAATCTCAAACTCAGGTGTTCAAGATCAGCCTGAGGAACATAGTGAGACTGCCATCTTTACCAAAAAAATAAAATAAAATAAAATTAGCATAGTGGCATGCATCTGTACACCAGCTATTTGGGAGTCTGAGGCTGGAGGATTGCCTGAGCCCAGGAATTTGAGGCTGCAGTGAACCATGATTTGGCTCCGCACTCCAGCCTTGGTAACAGAGCCAGATTTTGTCTCTAAGAACAAAAGCAAACAAACAAATTGAGACTCAGAGAGGTTAATTGTCTTTCACAAGGTCACACAGCCAGGGTAGTAAGGCTAGACCTAACCCTTGCCCAACTGACATCACTGCTTATGTTCTCACTCTCTGGCCTAGGCTGAGTCTTTTTCTGTGTGTGTGTGTGTGAGACAGGGTCTCATTCTGCCACCCAGGCTGGAGTGCAGTAGCCTGATTGCAGCTCGCTGCAGCCTCGACCTCCTGAGCTCAAGCAATCCTCCCACCTCAGCCTCCTGAGTAGCTGGGTCCAGAGGCTTGTGCCACCACACCCACCTAACCAGGCTGAGTCTTAATGTTGGAGTGAGTCCTGTGGTCCAGCAGGCTGGGCAATTTAGGGGCTCCTAAGTCACCCACACAAGCCTCCCTCTTCCAGGCCCCCCAGCCCTGCTCCCTCTTCTCTGGTACACAGAACGCATAATGAGGCTGGCACTGTTCCCAAGTGACACCCCCAAGTGCCGTAATGTGTTTTTGTGTGCAAAACCCTGTGTTCAGCAAATTGCTGTGACCAAGACCCTATCCAGTTACCTGACGCATCAGAGGTATGTTCTGCGGGGCTGCCAAGCAAAGCAGAGAATAATACTTCTAAGAATTTTAACCATTGGGTAGAAAAAGTGTGGTCCTGGCAGCCCCTGGCAGGAGCTGCTGAGTGGGAACCAGATACAAAGCAAATAAGAAGGGCGAGTGGCATGTGTGGCCTGTTGTCCTTGCCGGTGGCTTGGCTGCCCTGGCCCGACAGTCGCGTCGTCAAAGCCACCAGTCGCCTGACTCTTGTTGCTGGCTGGCTGGAGACTGTGGCCCTGGGGTTTCCATACACCAGCTTGGAACTCTGAGCTGAGATCAGCTTCCTGGAGGGGTGGGTTCAGTTTAGACAACCACTGAGCAGAGGGGCATTGGCTCTGATGCCACACTGCAAGCTTCCGTGGCTGTCCCTCATCTCGGTGGCCTGTGAACTTCAGGCAGGTGACTCATCCTCACTGGGCCTCACTGGGGATGGCAATCAGAATACCTCCTTCACTTGGGAGGATTAGAGAAGTGAGTGAGTTCAGAGAAGCAAAAAAGAACCAAATCTGGCTCATTCCTGAGACTGCTGCTGCTAGCTGTTATCTGAAAGTCAGGCATTCATGCAACAAATATCCATGAAGCACTGCCGAGGTGCCCTGCCAAGTGTGCACAACGGTGAGTAGAACAGATGTAGTGCCTGCTTTCATGGTGCTTAGAGTCCAATGGGGGTGATGGGCGGTTAAGGAGTCCTATCAACAAATATGACATTAGAATGGGGTCCAGTGCTGGGGAGAGAGTCCTAAGGGGTCCATGATGGAGGTTTTGTTGGGTAGGGAAGTTGGGGAAAGTCACTCTGGGGGACTTTGAGGGTGCTCTAGACTTCAAAAAAGAGGACATTCTCAAGAAGCAATGACAATACAACAGAGCAAATAAACTCTTTTCAACAAATGGTTCTGGAACAGCTGGACATTCACATGCTAAAAAATAAATCTAGATACAGAGTTTATACCCCTCACAAAAATTAACTCAAAATGGATCACAGACCTAAAAGTAAAATAAAAAACTATAAAACTCCTAGAAGATAACAGGAGAAAATCTAGATGACCTTGGGTTTGGCAATGACTTTACAGATACAGCACCAGAAGTGCAACCCATGAAAGAAAGAATTGATAAGCTGAGCTTCATTAAAATGAAATGCTTCTGCTATGGGAAAGACAGTGTCAAAATAATGACAAAAAAAGCCATGGACTGGGAGAAAATATTTGCAAAATATACATCCGATAAAGAACTGTTATCCAAAATATGCAAATAACTCTTTAAAAAATCAACAATAAGAAAGCAAGCCAATTAAAAAGTGTGCCAAGGACTTTAAGAGACTCCTCACTAAAGAAGATATACAGATGGGAACCAGCATATGAAGAGATGCTCCACATCATATGTCATCCAGAAAATTCAAATTAAAACAACAATGAGATACCACCATGTGCCTGTTAGAATGGCCAAAATCCAGAACACCGATAGCACCAAATGCTGATAAAGAGGTGGAGCAACAGGAACTCTCACTCATTGCTAGTGGGAACATACAATGGCACAGGCACTTTGAGAGCAGTATGATAGTTTTTAAAAAAAATTTATATATCTATATTTTACAAAAACTCAGCATACTCATCATAGAATCCAAAAATTGCACTCTTTGGTATTTATCCAAAGGTGCTGAATATTTACATCTGCACAAAAACCTGCACATGGAAGTTACAGCCATTTACTTGTCAAAATGTGGCAATTGGAAGACAGCAATCTTCCCATGTCTTTCAGTAGGTGAATGGATAAACTGTGGTGCCTCCAGACAATGGAGTATTATTCAGTGTTAAAAAAATGATCTATCAAGCCATGAAAAGATACAGAGAAAACTTAAGTGCATATTCCTAAATGAAAGAAGCCAATCTGAAATGGCCACAATTGAGTGATTCCAACGATATGACATTCTGAAAAAAGGCAAAACTATGGAAATCAGAAGAGCAGGGATGCCCAGGGGTTAGGAGGAAGGGATGAATAGGTCAAGCACACAGGACTTTTGGGACAGTGAAACTACTCTCTATGATCCTGTAATGGTGGATACATGTTATTATAAACTTGTCCAAGCCCATAAAATGCACAACACCGAGTGAACCTTAAACTACGGACTTTGAGTGATAATGATGTGCTCATGTAGGTTCATCAGTTGCAGCAAATGTACCACTCTGGTGGGAGATGTCAACGATCGGGAAGGCTTGGGAGGGAAATTTCTGTGCCTTCCACTCAAGGTAGCTGTGAACTGAAAACTGCTGTAAAAAATAAAGTCTATTAAATTAAAAACAATGAGGATGCTATGAGGGTAAAGGAAGGGACAAGCTTTCCAGGTAGATGGAACAGCATGGGCAAAGGCCTAGTGGCAAGAGGAAGCCTAATGACTCCAAGGACTTGAGATGAGTTCAGTGTGGCTGACTGCAGAGGGACAGGGAACTTGGAGATGATGCTGGAGAGGCAGGTGGGTAGGGGCTGAGTCTTGTGCACTTAGTAGGCTAAATTCAGCAGTTTAGCCTGTGACCTAAGAGCAGTAGGAAACATAAAAATGCTTTAGCCAGGTGATGACTTGATTTGATTGGTGTTTTAGTAAAGATTACTCTGGCTGCTATGTGGAAAACAGAGCATAAGGGGCCAGGAGGGGAAGCCCAGAAACCAGCAAGGGAAGATGGTGGCTTGGATCCAGATGTGGTGATGGTGGGTGGGTTTGAAAGGCAGCAGGGCTTATTGCTACGTTAGATGTGGCTGGGCTGCAAGGGGTGGGGGAGGGGCTCATAAATGAATGTCATTGTGCCTGGGTTCCTGTGGAGAACCAGCAGGGCCTGCCCAAGTCACACTCAGTTCCCAGGCAGGTGAACCTGCATCTGATTATCTGCCCCTAAGAAGCTTCCAAAGGCCAAGAAAGCCTGAGCTAGCCACAGCTCTTCCCTTGTTCCCCACACTTCCCAGCCTCTCTCCAGGTGCTCATAAAGGTAAAGTGAAGCCTCTGGAGGATGGACCTGCTGCTTCCCTCCCCTGGTGCTGGGAGGAGCTTGGGGATCTGACCCTCTCTCCTCTTCACTTAGGGCAGGCCCCTCTGATGGCAGCAGCAGCCTGTCTGGAGTGGCTCCTGCAAAGATGCCAGCTGCAGTGGGGAAAGCGTGGCTGGGGCTGCATGTCCCATGGGAATAGGCAGAAGCCCTACCCACTTCTGAGGGAGCAGGGTGGGAGCCCCACCCTCATGGGCACGGCTGCAGCTGCCCAGCTGCAACCACAGACCTGGTGATATCTGCACTCTCAGGGACCTGGGAAGCCCCCTTGCCTCTGCAGGCTCGGAAATTTCTGCTCCTGCTGCCTGGCTTCTCTCCACTCCCAGTACCCACTCTGATCTTGGAGTAAAGTAGAGGCCAAGGCTGGGTGCTGTTGCAACCCAATTGGGTGTGTGGATGCTCAGTGCAGTGCTGACATGCCAGCTCCCTGCCACCTTGGCCTCCTCTAGACTTTGGGTATTGACGAGCATGGGAGGGAGGCTGAAGGGGCATTGATGGCAGTTTGGCGCTGGCCTGCAGGTGCCCCTCGGCAGGAACAGCCTGGGAGCCATGAACAGCAGCAGGAGGCAGACAGGCTGCAGAAAGGGACAGATCCCTGGTGAAGGCCCATCTTCAAACTAGGGATGGCCTGAAGCCTGGGGGCCCAGGCTGCCAGTTCTGTGGATGGGAGTGGGAACTTATAGTTCTTTTCCCAGACCCATTCATGGTTACCCATGGATCAATCAGCATGCACTTCCTCCCCTCCGAAGCTCATAAAAGCCCCAGGCTCAACCAGACTCAGACATCAGGATGACCTGCCTGCGGAAAGGAGCTAGCAACCATGAGTCTTCTCTCAGCTGAGGGCTGAGCAGAAGTTGGGACAACCTGCCTGCAGAGAGGAGCTACTCACTGTGGGTCTCCTGAGAGCTGTACTGCAGTTCAATAAAGCAACTCTTCACCTTGCTTACTCTTCACTTGTCTGTGTACCTCATTCTTCTTGGATGCGGGACAAGAACTTGGAAAACACTGAAAGAGCTGTAATCCAAACGGGGTTGAAACACACCCCTTGTTTGCCACATTGTGGTAATGAGAAGGGAAGAAGAGAGAGGGAGAGAAGAGTTGCAGCCCTTTGGGGTGCCCAGACCAAGGAGCTTCCTGAGCCAGGGCTGTGACACTCACTTTGGGGCTTGGCAGTCCCTGGCTTCTGGGCTCCAAGTTTCTGGGCACCACTACATTCCCCAGCGCCAGCAGTAGAAGCTGCTTGTCATATGCCTGGTGCAGCCATGGCCTTGCAGGGAGCTGCCACCCATCTGGTGCCTGGAGCTGGCCTCTCTGCCACAGCTGGCATGCCTGGCTGTGTGCAGTGGCTGGATCCCACACTCACTCATATACCCCTCACTACTCTGCACCTGGCTCATCCTTGGCAGATATGGGATCCAGGATGGTAGTGCGAGCTAAGTGCAACCTGCCAGGCTGAATGGGTAGAATGAGCCCAATAGGCCCAAGCAAGACTTGGGCAACTGCACTGCTGGCCACAGAAGTTTCTGGCCAGAAAAGTGACACCCCAAGAATCCCATGACACCTCCAGGGGGTTTTAGTGCAGTGGCTACAGAACTGGTTTTGGTGTCAGACATACCTAGATTTGGGTCCAGATTTTGCCAGTTACAATTATCTGTGGGACTTTGGGGCAAATTCTCAACCTTTCTGTACTTGTTTTCTTGTCTGTATTAAGCTGGGAGGGAGCGGGGGAGGGGGCACTTAACTTGTGAATTATCATGAGGATTTCAATGAGTTATTCCATATAAAACACTTGGGAAAATGCTGGGCACATAGTAGGTGTTTAATAAATATTAGATTTTTAAAAATTTTTGTTTTAAAATTGTAAGTGGACAAATTACAGTTGTATATATTTATGGAGTACAAAGCGATATGATTTGTGAATACAGTGTGGAATAATTTAACCTAATTAACATGTCTCTCACTGCAAACACTTATTTTTTTGTGAAAATCTTAGCAATTTTTGAAATGCACAATGTTATTACTTAGTATATTTGCCACTCTGTGCAATAAACCTCAATATATCTCAAAGTAAAAACCAAAAAACAAAACATTCCTCCTGTCTGACTGATGCTTTGTACCTTTGACCATCCTCTCCCTCAGCCTCTACTAAAGACCATTCTACTCTTTGCTTCTTTGAGTCTTTTGATTGTTTTAGAGTCCACAAATAAGTGAGAACATGTGATATCTGTCTCAGTGTCTGGTTTATTTTGCTTAGCTTAATACGGTCTGATTCCATCTGCGTTGTTGCAAATGACAACATTTCTTTCTGTTTTTAAGGCCAAATAGTATTTTATTGTGTATATATACCACATTTTCTTTATCCATAAATGTCTCTCAAAAGAAGGTGTACAAATGGCCAATAGATATATGAAAAATGCTCAACATCACTCAGCATTAGGGAAATGCAAAGTAAAGCACAAGGAAATACGACCACACCTGTTAGAATGGCGATCATTAAGAAGACAAGTGCTGATGAAGACATGGAGAAAGGTAACCCTGTGTACTGTTGGTGGGAATGTAAATTAGAACAGCCATCATGGAAAACTGCATGGCGGGTCCTCAAAGAGCTAAAAATAGAATTACTATAGGATCCAGCAATCCCCATTCTGGGTATTTACCCAAAAGATTTGAAACTAGCATGTCAAACAGATGTCTGCACTCCCATGTTCACTGCAGCACTATTCACAATAGCCAGCAATGATATGGAACCAATTTAAGTATTCATCAGCAGATGAATGCATATTAGATATTACCATTGAAAATAACCAGAAAATGGGAATAATGATCACAGGGCTGTTGAGAAGACTACACATATAATGTGAGCATCACAATCCCCAAAGTGTTTTTGTTGTTGTTTTTACAACAGGCTAGGTTGGAAACAGCATCACAATCCAATGAGGATCTTTTAATTCAGTTCTAGAGATCCATACAATGGAATGTGAAAGAGCCATTAGAAAGTTGTTGTAGGAGGATATTTAAAGGTGAACTTGGTTGTTCTCTAACATGAAGTGAAAACAGCTAAAAATGTATGTGTAGGGCCGTTGTGACTCACGCCTGTAATCTCAGCAGTTGGGGAAGCTGAGGTGGGAGGATCACTTAAGGCCAGGGGTTTAAGACCAGCCTAGGCAGCATAGCAAGACCCTGCCTTTACAAATTAAAAAAAACCAAAAATTAGCCAGGTGTGGTGGTGTATACCTGTAATGCCCCCTTCCCAGGAGGCTGAGGTGGGAGGATTGCTTGAGCACAGGAATTTGAGGCTGTAATGAGCTGTGATTGCAGCACTGCACTCCAGCCTGGGTGACAGAAAGAGAGTCTCTAATAAACAAAACAATAAAACAGAAAACATGGCCTCAAATCCTTTGACCTTCTTCCCCTGACCTCAACCCTTGAATCTGGACAGGCATGTGACTGCTTTGATCAACAGCTGTGGCAGAAATGACACAATGTAGCTTCCAAAAGTAGGTCATAAAAGGCCATGGAATTTCCCTTCACTTGCTCAACCTCCATTCTGGGAGACTGAGCCTTAAGGTAAGAAGTGCAACTATCCTGAGGCCGCCATACTGTGAGGAACCCTAAACCACATGGAGAAGCTATGCATAGGCACTTGGGGCAATGGCCTCAGCAGATTCAGCCCAGTTCACGAGCCAGACATATGAATGAAGAAGATTCTAGAAGATTCTAGTCTCCAGCTGTTTGAGTATTTCTAGTTGAGACTTCAGACACCACAAGAGCAGAGATAAGCCATCCCTTATGTGCCTTGTTCAAATTTCTGATGCACAGAATCTGTGAGCATGATTAAATGGTTATTCTCTCCCAGCAAATTTGGGGTGGTTTGTGATATAGTGCTAGAGAATGGGAATGGGGGATTTTAGGATATTTTTATTCTTTTAACTCTACATTTCTGAAACTTTACTTTTTCATGGTGAGTGTATGTTTTTGTGACTAAGAAAATATTTATAAGGAAATATTTATTGAGTGAATAAATAAAGAAAAAATAAATGAAAGAAAATGGGAGAGAGGAAGAGAGGGAGAGAGAAAAGAGGGAGGAAACTGTTTTGTGGGAAGGCCCCGACTCCAACCCTTTCAGGAATTACTGATTTCAGATAAGTGTCCCTTGAACCTTTCTTTCCTCCATGTACCATTCCTTGAGCCACTTTGTTCTCAGGCCATGACCAAAAGGCAGAGCATTTGATGACTCTCAGTGAGACAGAGCTGGGTTTGAGTCTGATGGCTCTACCTCGTACTGCCTGTATGTCTTTGTACAACTCATTCACCCTCTCTGAGTGCATTTCAGAAGGTGGGGTGCACACAAACACTTGGACATGTGGGAGAAGCCTGATTCAAACCTAGAGCTGGCTGACTCTTGCCAGAGCCGCCCCTCTTTCTCCATTAAGGGGGTCCAGGACACCGCCTCGAGGGACATTGGGAGAGGGGGCTACCCTCAGCCAGCTCCATCCTGGGAGCCCTCTGTGTGGGCTGCCATTGGGCCAAGGTGCCGGGCACAGAGAGGGGAGGCTGGGGCCCAGGCAGAGGCCAGGGTTGCTCCAGTCCCTCCAGGAAGTCAAGCGATCCCTCCCCTAAACCTTTCACCTCTGCACGCTCTGAATGAAGCCATTCAGAGGAAGAAACCTGACCAGCGCATGTTTTATGCATGGTCCGGCTGTGCCAGCAGGGGTGGGTCTCCCAGGGTGGTATTATTTTTAGCTGGAGCGTGTGAGGGGGCTGGGGACTTGAAAGAAGCAGGCTGGTCACCCACCTGTCCATCCTCTTCACCCAAGGACCCCCATCCTTGCTGGGTGACCATGGGCAGCACTAACTCGGTCTGTGCCCAGCACTAGGGGTGCTGCCCACAGAGCCAGGCCTCTGCCGAGGCTTGGGAGAGGTGGTCTCGTGGCCCCAGGCTGTCTGTTGTGCAGCCAACGAAAGCAACTGGTCACCTCCACACCTGCGTGCCCTCCCACCCCCAACGGGGGCTTGCTCCCTCACTTTCACAGGTGTTGGCTCCGGGTAAGGCTAAACCCCTGGGAGTGGAACAGGCACCTTTCTGAGACTGGGTGAGAGGATGTCACCTTTATCAGCCTTTCAAAATTCCTCTGCGGCTGCAACATAAATCTGGCTGCTGGGGGTGGCTGGCTTTCAGCACTCCCAGTTTCTTCCTGGACAGTGGCCACAGCGGGTAGAGTGTCCGCTTCAGGGGAGAGTGTCAGGGAATCCTGGGTCATTAACATCTTTCACTGTCAAGTTTCCACCCTGTTTCTCGGCCTTCCTGCCTTGTTTTCCACCAAGTTTCCACTGCAATGTGGCTAGCATTTATCAAGCACCTACTGTGTGCCCAGTGTTTTCACACATCATTGCTTTCCACCTGCACCTGTGCCTCTGGGATACGTACTGCTGTGGACTTCATTTTTCCTAAGGGGAAACTGAGACTCAGAGAGAGAGAGTGACTTACTTCGGGCCACACAGCAAGTTAGGGCAGAGTTGGACTCAGACCCAACCCTGCCTGACCCAAGGAACACAGTGCAATTTGAGGCCTCTGACCTGGTAACATCTTTAGGTTAAGAGGCCAAACTCAAGGCTTGGGGGTGTCTTCTCCTTGCTGTGTTCTCTCCTTTTAATGAATCATCAGAAACTTTAAAATATAGGCATTAGGATCTGTGCAGATCATATTTTTCAGTTGGAGAAACTAGATGGAGGCAACAGAGGCCCAGAGAGAAGAGGATACTTCTTCAAGGTCACTTAGTGCCCCAGGGCTGACCCAGAACCCAGGCTCCTTCTGTTTCTGCACAGGACTCCCCAGTCACCTGACCTCCCCGGGCCTCCCTCTGCCCACCTGCCAACTGGAGTGGTCACTCAGCTTGGCTCCCAGGCCATTGCGGACGGGAAGGGGCTTAGGGAGTGGACAGGCCTGCGTTCCCGACGCTAGCTATGGGAACCCTCTCTCCTGCTTGGCCCACGCTCACCACACACTCTGAGCCTGGTCAGCTCATGACCCCTAAGGCAACTGCCTGTCTCCCTGCATTTGAAATGTCTGGGTTGTGGAGGGTCTAGCCAAGAGCACTTGTTGAGTTGTTACTGTGTGGATGAATGGTAAATGCTAATACTACACAGGTGACTGACGGCCTTAGCCATCAGAAAGTTCTCCGGGGTTTCCTTTCCTTTCCTTTCCTTTTCTTTTCTTTATTTTTTTATTTTTTGGAATGGAGTCTTACTCTGTTGCCCAGGCTGAAGTGCAGTGGTGTGATCTCAGCTCACTGCAACTGCCTCCCGGGTTCAAGTGATTCTCCTGTCTCAGCCTCCCAAGTAGCTGGATTACAGGCGCACACGGCCACGCCTGGCTAATTTTTGTATTTTCAGTAGAGACAGGGTTTCACCATCTTGGCCAGGCTGGTTTCAAACCCCTGACCTCAAGTGATTCACCGCCGTCAACTCTCTAGGTGCCGGGATTAGAGGTGTGAACCCCCACGCCCAGCTGGGTCTTTCAATTAGAGAGAATTCAGTGGAGGGAACGGATTAGAGAGATTACAAGAGACATGAGGGCTGAGAAGCCAAGCAGAGAAAGGTTAAGCCAGCTCAGAGGTTAGCCACTGCGGGAAACTGTTACCAGGAGGCTGGAAGGAGAGAGAGGAGGTGGAGTTGTGAGAGCTTGAGAGCTGGGTCTGTGCAGCAGGAGGCTGAATTTGAAGGTTAGCGGGAGCTCTCTGTTGGGGGCTGAGAGCTGACACAGCGACGTTGGGGACACCACAGGAAACACAGTGAGGGGAGAAATACCTTAGCTTTTCCCTCCCCTGGCTCTCCACAGTGCTGCCCATTGGCCAAACCAACCCAGAAACCAGGTGGCCAAGAAGTCCGGGGAACGTCTCTCCTGGATTCAGAGCCGAGTGGAAGGGCAGAGATAAGACCCGATATCAAACGGGCAGGTGAGTGGCACAGGAAATTCACATCACTAAGGAGGATCCAGCACTAAGTGTGGTAACAGCAATCACTGATTAATGGCATCACTTGGGGCTTTCCCTGCAGTGGCGCCCTTGCACTGGGAGAACTCGATTATGGGTGAGGAGGCGAAGGCACAGTGCCGTCTGCATGGTCACTCAGAGGGGAGAGGAGAAGCGGCTGTCACCCTGCCTCCTGCTCTGGACTCTGCTGTCCCTTCCAGGCTGCAGATGCCCTCCAAGGCTGGTCTCCACTTGTCCTTAGGAGACCATGGCCCTGGGTTGAGGGATGCTTCCCTCTGACAGCACCGCACATGGAACGTGGAGTTCTCAATAAAGGGTAGTTATTAACACGTCCATGGCCCCATCTCACGGCTGAGAAAATGGAGGTGCCAGCAGGTTATGGGACACCCCCTCGCCCCTGCCAGGTTTCCTAGCTCGCTGGTGGCAGTGCTGGGAGCTTGAAACCATCACTTCTGGCTCCAGAGCAATTGCTCTTAACTTCTGGGGTCCCTGCCCCATCCAGGATACTCCTTGGCACTCCTTCTTGTGGTCACTGTTGGGATCCACACCCAGGCCCCTCTCTGGCTCATTAACTCTGCCAGGACGGCTGGGCTGCCTGGGCTCAGGCGTGACCCACACGCCCAGTTAGAGGGATTCAAAACGCCGTTTACTTATCAATGACCTAAGCTCATTTGATGATGAAGGATGGAGCCCAAACTGTTCTCCAAAGCCACTGTCATCCCTCAGCTGTGCCAAATCCTCTTTTGATCTGCTAATCCTGAGTTTATAAGGTTAGGAGATAAGCAGGCGGAACGAAATTCTGTTCTTTTTCGGTCCACCTAAGTGGCCATGAAACCCCTAACCATCATAGACCTCCTGGGCCGCTGTGGCCTCCCTGTCTGAATAATTCAGATGGTGTGTGAAGGAAGCCCCCTTAGTCCTGGTACGCGCAGGCCATCTGGGGCAGGCAGTCCCCACCGATCAGCCTGGCTCCCCCTTCTCCTGCTCTTCCTTTTTTTTTTCCCCTCCTCTTTCTTGTACCGGCCTCCTTATGCTCACCTAAGACTTGGGAAAACCAGGCAGACACCCCAGCCAATGACCCGCCGAACTGTGGGGACCTGCTCCTCCTTGCGCCTCCTTTTGTTCCAGGCACAAATAGATTCCCTCCACCTCAAGCCCCGATGCGTGATATTCACCATGAATAGGTGATAGATCCTGTCCCTAAGGCATTTCCATTCTAGTGGGGGACAAGACTTCAGCCGCTTGAGCCCAAACCATACTTAGGGTGTTCCTGTGGAGAAAGACCCCAGGTATTTACGACGCAATGCTCGCTGAAAGAGCTGAGGGACTCCTCAGCCAGACAACGGGGGTGTCAGTGCCAGCTTTCACCAGCTGTGTGACCTTGGGCAACCAGTTAGCCTCTCTGAACCTCTATTTCTTCATTAATAAAATGAGGATAATGAAGGTACCTGTCATCACGATTTTAATTCTCACAATAAGAAGCAAATGGGGACACCTACAGCCTGGTACAGAATAAACCCTTAATAAAGGACGTTTGTGATGACTTCTGTTCTCTGTAATTACAAGGACAGCTTACACTGTACAGCATTTCCCACTTGCCCATTCTGCAGTGGGTCTGCGGCTGCCGTCTGTCCCCACAGACCCCAGGCACAAATTGGAAGGACCCTGCTATGTTTCTTATGCCAATGATGGGAGAGAGATCCCGGGAAAAGGGATTGCGATACAAATGGTTGGTGGTTTAGGGAGACATTGCCCCGTGCTCTGGCAAACAGCTCTGGCTGTCACTCAAGCTACAGACTGACAGGGCTACAAGGGAGAACTCAGCAGGTCAGAAGAGGCCCGGGCCACTTTGAAGTGAAACTGTCTCATGGTTCAGCCCGAGCCTGACAGGTTGGAGAGCTGGGCGTGGAAGGCAGGTGTCCTGACCTATTTAACATGGAATTCGTGCTTTAGATGCAAGAGGCTTTCAAGGGCAGAAGCTGGACCCAGGGGAGAAGAGAGAGGCTGAAGCAACATGGCCTGCTTGCCTTCCACTGGGGGGTGGCAGAGAGGGGATGAGGACAGGGGCACTGCTTTGGAGTCTGGAGACTGCTTCCATCCTCATTGTACTTCATACCAGCTCTCAGTCCTTGGCCAATTTGCCTTACCTGGATGAGCGCCCCTTGGCCTGGCACCTGCCTCTCTGTTTTTCAACTTTGAGTTCCTTTGAGCTGAGATAGCTTTATTCATCTTGGTATAACCCACATGTCAGTAGAGATCACCCCATTTTTAAGAGGTACATGAAATAGATGTAAACTCTGTGTTCACGTCTTGGGGTACAGGTGACTAGTGACCAAGCCCACCTGAGATTTCTGCCAATGTCTGTGTTCACGCCTTCACAGTCACTTTTAGCTCTGCCTGCCTGTTCCCCTCCAGCCATCACCTCTCCTCCATGACTGTTTCTTTTCTCCACTCTGTGCTGGCTCCAAAGTGGACCTACACGCTTTCCCCATGTCTCCGTCAAACGCCACTTGCACAAGTGATTCAGTTGCATGGTGGACCCTGGTGATGGTTCGCAGTCTCTGGGAGAGGAAGGTTATGCTACAGAAGTGGACATGTTAAAATTATACTGAGTCACCTCCTCTGGAAGAGCCCCTGAGCCCTCATCCCATAGAAGTTTCTCACTCAATACCTTTCTATGTGGGCTCCTGCCACGCCAGCTCACTGATTTCTCCAGCTCGCCTCACCTTCCTGCTAAACCCTTCTGCAGCGGGATGGAGTTTATCATTACCTTCAATCATGTCTTCAGGGCCCCAACCAAGTCATTTTTCTGAACAAATATTGTCTTTATTTATTTATTTATTTTTTAGAGACAGGGTCTCTGTCTCCCAGGCTGAAGTGCAGTGGTGCCATCATAGCTCACTGCAGCCTTGAACTCCTGGACTCAAGCGATCCTCCCGCTTCAGCCTCTGGTGTAGCTGGGACTGCAGGCACACATCACCATGACCAGCTAATTTTAAAATGTTTCGTAGGGATGGTGTCTCACTATGTTGCCCAGGCTAGTCTCAAACCCTGGGCATCAAGTGATCCACCTGCCTCGGCCTTCCAAAGTGCTGGGATTATAGGCATGAGCCACCATGCCCCTCCTGCAAATGTTTCTCTCTAAATGGGACTTTGGAGCCAACTGTTAAATAGCTCAAAACAAAACAAAGCAAAACCCCTTTGCTACATCTGCATGCCAGTACGTTACCTTCTCCGAGTCTGTTTACCATCTTTGTAAAATGAGGGTCACCATCTCTGCCTTCCCATCCAACAAGCCTGGTTTGCAGGGGAGGTCAAAACAGAATAATGCAGGAGGAAGCAATAGGGCCACACACAAGTTGGAGTCCTCATTGTAATACATATTCCAGGATGATACAAATGGCGCTGTCAAACTTTGCAAGAACTTTGGTCTCTTCTGTTTGGATCTCCAAGTAGGAAGTTTTTGACCTTGCTAACAAAAGAGCTCCTTGCTCTCCCCACTGCTGAGGTCTGCCAGTTGCAGGAAGGATGGCGTGGAAAGTCTGTTAGAGAAAGAGAAGAGATGTCTGTCTCCTCTCATTCAAGGCCTCTGGGGGGAGGGGGTCTGCTTTATTCTTCTTTTACCATATGTAAATCTTCCTCTTGGCTTCCCTCACAGTTTGATAGATGATTGGTTCTTGCTTTCAACATAAATAGCAAGGCATATATTTTTTTACTTATACGCAATTCTGTGTCTAAGTTCTCAGGCACCGGGAGAAAACAATATACTTCTCCTGCAGGAGGTAGACTGTGTAAATATATATTAGTTTGGGGAGAAGAAATGAGGAATGATCAAATATTCAGAAAGCGGTCTGTTCTTGAGGGATGTTATTCTGCACAGCCAGAGAGCAGATTAATGACACCGTTTGCAAGGAAGGGAGAAAGACCCCATAAAATATGTATTAGTGGAGCTGGTGGTGGGATGGGCAGGAGTGCCTGGGGTTGGCCATGAGGATCCCAGTCTCAGAAGTTGGCACCCACCCTTGGTCTCCCTCATCAGGGGTCCCGACAGCTAGCTCAAGGACCCTGGAGGGTGAAAGCTCTAAGGTGGGGTGTGCTGACCATACTAGCCAGACATAGGGGACTGAGTGGGTTCTTTGGTAGGACTACTGGGTGGAAAGTCAGGAGGTCTATCCTTGTCTCTAACCTGCTGTGTGACCTTAGGTTAGTCACTTACCCTCTCTGAGTCTTTGTTTCTTCCACCATAAAATGGAGACTAGATGATGATCATTATTCGTTGTTGTTGTTTTGAGACAGAGTCTTACTGTGTCTCCCAGGCTGGAGTGCAGTGGTGAGATCGAAGCTCACTGCAGCCTCAACTTCCAGGGCTCAAGCAATCCTCCCACCTCAGCCTCCTGAGTAGCTAGGACCACAGGTGTGTGCCACCATGCCTGGCTAATTATTTTTTATTTCTCTAGAGATGGGGTCTTACCATATTGCCCAGACTGGTTTTGAACTTCTGGGCATAAGCAAGCCTCCCACCTCAGCTGCCCAAAGTGGTGGGATAACAGGCATGAACCATCATGCCCGGCCTAGATGACTCTTAAGAGGGCTTGTGTAAGTGATGGGTCAGGTGGCAGGGTCACTGGAAATGAAGCAAGATGGGAAGTAGTTGTATTTGCTGGACCTCACCATCAGGGGGTGTACTGGAAGAACACTTCTGTGGTTCTGGAAGAAACTCTTCGATAAATTAGTTGGAGGTAGGGGTAAGACCCCAAGGAACATGCATGAGTAACAAAGGAGGGTCCCCAAGTTGCCTTCTAAGTTGGATGGTGCTGTTAACTTTAGACTTTTGTTTGCCTGAATGCAGGGGCGAGAGCCGAATTGCTTGGAGAAGCAGCAGAAGAGGAGAGGCTGAGGGCAGTGAGCACAGGGTTTGGCTTCTTGAAGTCGGGAGTGAATAGATATTTACATTCTATGAGCCTCCTGAGGGACCTGCACATCTTGGTCCAGTTCTGATCCCTTAGGTTACTTCTACCTCGAACATTGCAGGATTTTTGTCTCATCCCTACGCACCCCTAATTCAAGCCTTTCCTCAGGCCTAACGCAACAGAACTTAGCTTTTCTTTTATAGGCAGCTTCATGCTACTCCTTCAGATCTCACACAGCAATATGAACAGTTTTTTTTTTTTTTTTTTGAGACGGAGTCTCGCTCTGCCGCCCAGGCTGGAGTGCAGTGGCCGGATCTCAGCTCACTGCAAGCTCCGCCTCCCGGGTCCACGCCATTCTCCTGCCTCAGCCTCCCCAGCAGCTGGGACTACAGGCGCCCGTCACCTCGCCTGGCTAGTTTTTTGTATTTTTTAGTAGAGACGGGGTTTCACCGTGTCAGCCAGGATGGTCTCGATCTCCTGACCTCGTGATCCGCCCGCCTCGGCCTCCCAAAGTGCTGGGATTACAGGCTTGAGCCCCCGCGCCCGGCCATGAACAGTTTTTACAGCACTTAGCATGCACCTAGGCATTATGCTACAGGTAGGATCTCGTTTCATTCCTAGTACAATGCTAGGAGGTAAATTTTATTATTCTGTTTTACAAATGAACAGGCTGGGGCTCAGAAAAGTCAAAGAACTAGTCCAGGGTAACACAGCAAGTAGGTGAGTCAGATACAGAGGCCAAGGCCTTACCCACTTATGATGCTATCTTGTCCCATGTCTATCTCCTTTTTCCCAGGTAGACTGAAGCTTCTCGGGGCAGGGTTCTAGTTCCACTGGCCTCCATGAGGCAGTGCCCAGGCATGGCCTGCGGGGTTCGGCAGACACTGGTAATCCACGGGCTTAGCCATACTAGGCCTTCCCACCCTCGTCCTGGCAGAGTCCTTGTCAGCTTATGGGTTTGAGCGAGTCTCGTGGGAGGATCCCCACTCGGGGTCATGGAGGCTCAGACATCTTGGGTTTAGAGGACTCCCTGCCAGGGTCTTCTGTCATTTTCAATGTCAAGGCCTCACTGACGATTGCTTTTTTTTTTTTTTTTTTTTTTTTTGAGATGGAGTCTCAGTATTTTGCCCAGGCTGGGTGCGATGGCACGATCTCAGCTTACTGCAACCTCAGCTTTCCGGGTTCAAGTGATTCTCCTGCCTCAGCCTCCTGAGTAGCTGGGATTACAGGTGTGCGCCACCATACCCAGCTACTTTTTGTATTTTTAGTAGAGACTGAGTTTCGCCATGTTGGTCAGGCTGGTCCCAAACTCCTGGACTCAGGTGATTCACTCCCTTCAGCCTTCTAAAGTGCTGGGATTTCAGGCGTGAGCCACTGAACACCCTACACGGCCTTATCTGTGGTTTCCAGCAGCACCTGGTCAGACCTGAAGACTGGTATGTGAGCCTCTGCTTTATGATGGGGGTCCCAGTTAGGAGCGCAGTTAGTCAGCCCCCACCTTACAGCTGAGAAACTGTTAAGACTTTATGTCAGCCGGGCGCGGTGGCTCAAGCCTGTAATCCCAGCACTTTGGGAGGCTGAGACGGGCGGATCACGAGGTCAGGAGATCGAGACCATCCTGGCTAACACGGTGAAACCCCGTCTCTACTAAAAAATACAAAAAACTAGCCGGGCGAAGTGGCGGGCGCCTGTAGTCCCAGCTACTCGGGAGGCTGAGGCAGGAGAATGGCGTAAACCCGGGAGGCGGAGCTTGCAGTGAGCCGAGATCGCGCCACTGCACTCCAGCCTGGGTGACAGAGCCAGACTCCGACTCAAAAAAAAAAAAAAAAAAAAAAAAAAAAAAGACTTTATGTCAGACGAGTGAACTCCCACGTCACAGAAGACGTTATCGACAGAACCGGGAAATGTTATTTGTATGCATATATCTGAAAAGCGTTCCTATCCATACTACCCAACGAACCTACCAAACATGAAAAAGATGGCAAACAACTCCATAGGAAAGTAAGTGGGCAAATGGTGGGAAGAGTCAGTGTGCAGGGCTGTTGAAGCAGGATGGGTACCCGTGGGCACGCCAAGGCTGCTGCCTGGCTGGGTGTCAGCCTGCAGCCAAGGCATGAGGAGATGCTCAACCCACTTGTGATCAGGGCAAGCCATGCCCCAAACACGCTGCGGCACAGCTCCGGCGGGCCCGCCCCTGCCCTTGGCTGAAGACGCGGCCTCCACCCCCGAGATCCCTCCCACTTGGGTTCTTCCAGTAAATTTTCAGTTCACCAGGTTGTGTTTTTCTGAGGAGCAGGGACAGAAAGACACCAGCTGGTCTTCGGATTCTGAGAATCCACTCTCTGTAGATTCCCTAAAATGGAGCCCTTCCTTCTAACTCAAGATCAGAAGAGGAGGTGCCCTCTCCTTGTCTCCTGTTATGGGAGCTGGACATGGAGTCATAGGAAGCTGGAGGTTCAGTCCCCTTGCAGCTCCAATCTGATTGGGTAAATAATCAGCAAATGAAACTAGGCCTCATAAAATTTAAAGACTAGGCCTCATATAGAAAAAATTAACACCAGGTGGCTCTGGATAGGGTCCCACCCTGCCTCGATAGGGTCCCACCCTGATAGGGTCCCACCCTGCCGATTCCGGGAAACAACCTCATGGGGTCCCACTCTGCCAATTCCGGGGGTCCCACCCTGCCTCGAAGTTCCCGGAATCAGCAACTCCAAGAAAAAAACCTCATAAGGTCCTGCTCTAACCAATTAGAACAAGACACCTTGCTCAGGCCATAGCTAGACCCAATTACCACGCGCCTAAAGCTTTGTTTGAATTTCGCGCCTTAAGCTGTGTTTGAACTTGTGTTTGCCTATATAAACAACCTGTAACAAGCACTCGGGGTCCCAGGGCCAACTTAGAGCTTGGGACCCTAGCGCGCTAGTAATAAATAACTCTCTGCTGTGAATCTCGTGTCGGTGATCCTTCGCGGCGACCCCTGCCCAGGAGGGAATCGACAGTTCGGTTCCAACACAGAGCAGAGAGGACTCAGATAGACATGCTGTCTGCCTTCCTCGAGGGTCTTGGGCTGGATGGCAGGGACTTCCTTCCACACTGCCTTCTTCCCTACAGTGACAGGGGTGGGGGTCTCTCTCTCTCTTTCTCTCTCTGTCTGTCTCATGCTGTTGAAGGAGGCCTGAATAGCTTAGAGTGTGCCATAACTTCTCTCTTTTCTTTTTTCCTTTTTCTTTTTTGAGACAGAATCTAGCTCTGTCACCCAGGTTGGAGTGCAGTGGTGTGATCTCGGCTCACTGCACCCTCCACCTCCCGGGTTCAAGTGATTCTCCTGCCTCAGTCTTCTGAGTAGTTGGAACTACAGGTGCGTGCCACCATGCCCAGCTACTTTTTTGTATTTTTAGTAGAGACGTGGTTTCACTGTGTTAGCCAGGATGGTCTGCATCTCTTGACCTTGTGATTTGCCCACCTTGGCCTCCCAAAGTACTGGGATTACAGGCGTGAGCCACCATACCTGGCCAGGTTCTCTCTTTTCAAGGAGCCAGAAGACAGCCTGAGAATGGGGCCATTTCAGCATCCAAAGGTGGACAAGGCTGGGCATCGGTCTTAGCGCTGAGCAGAGGAGAAGAGACCCCTCCCTCCACCTTGTGAGGATCTTGGGGAGCAGGATGAAGCTGGCCCCTACACAGAAAATTTTCTTTGGTCTCTACTTTAGGAAACACTGGCTGTGGTTACTGAGCACAGGAACCCTGTCCCTTTCCCCTTGGGTGTAACAGGTGTGACTGGCACTCAGCTCTGAAGGCCGACCCTTTGGCCCCCTGCTACAACCTCTGTGGCTCTTTCTGGAGGCTTCCTGTGGCTGCTGGGATGTGCATAGCAAAAGTGTGGAAGAGCCAACATCCCTGGGATCAGACTTCAACCAATGCCTGACAGTGTCCCTGCCCCTTGGTGGGGCGACTCTCTTACAGTCCCCAGTGGGCCTCAGCCCCAGCGGCCCACAGCGGTGACCTGCTCGTCCATGCACCCCGACTGGCTCCCTTCCCTTCCCCCGTCTCTCATCTCCTGCCAGTGCTTGCTAGAACCACCTCTCAGATAAACTCCCAGATTTCAAATCCTTGTCTCGGGATGTGGTTCTGGGGAGCCTGGCCTAAGGCAATAGAGGTAGCAGAACTAAAATAATTACGGGCTGGGCAGTCTGATCTTCATGAGTCACGGCACAGTCTGAGGTGAGAATGGTCCATTATACTTCCCTGCCCTGGGGCACCAGCAAATCCGGCCAATTTCTCCCTGGCGCAGGGCCTTCTATTTATTTTTTCAATTTGATTTTCTTATATTTTTCACACCATAAAACATAGAACTGTGGCTTGGGTTTCACAGTTTACTAGCTGATTCCATGTGCTTTTGACAGTTCTGATGCGTTTTTGACTGTTGCTATATACATATATATATACACACACACACACATATATATGTATATATATGGGGATGTGTGTTCCCCTGAAGCTACACTTCCTCATGCTCCCCATCCCCCAGCCCATGGAGCCTCTGCGAAAGCCAGGGGAGCAGCTCCGAGGAGAGGAGATGAGGAGGCAGAGGGAGCTGGGAAGGTCCCCAGGTCTCCTCTCACAAAAACTGGGCTCACCTTCTCCAAGCAGAATCTGCAGCCACATCGCGCTACTGCAACAAGGGGATGAGTCTGCTAAGTTGTCACTTAGCGGATGGATACCTGCCAGCAAATTCGACTGTGATTATGACGGAGTCATGTTGCAGTTGTGTAAATTTGCTTTCTGGTGGTTGGTCTGGAAGATGGTCCCAGGAAACACCAGCAAAAGCATAGGTTGGTGAGATGGGGAAGGGAAGTCAGGCAATACCAGGCATGTTGTCCATCCAGGTGCCCATGTGGGCAGCTGGAACGCAATCTTGCCGGGGAATCTGGGAAGCAGTGTGGAAGACGTACTTCTGAGTTCTCCCATCTCCCCAAGCAGAAGGGATCTGGGGTATTTAGACACAAGGTTGAGGGCTGTTCCTGGGGAGTGTTAATTTTCTAGCAGCTTGGGGCTCTGGCCATCAGAGAAGCCCTCGGGTAGAGAGATGTGGATGTTGGAGGGAGAAAGCCCAGACATCCGGGGAGGGTGCCACCAGCACCTGCTCCGCTCCTTTCTGGAAGTTCTCCATGGCTCATGCAGTCCTCAGTCCTGACCTTCCAGGCCCTTCACCACCGGGTATCCACCCACATGACAGCCTCACCTCTCACCCCACAAACCATCTTCAGTGTGGGCTCCTCAGGCATCCCTTTCCGTTTCTGGAATCCTAACCTCATCCTCTCCATCTTTCTGAGTCAGTCTTCACTGATCTGCCCTGGTTTCTCTTCCTTTCTCTAGCTCTCACTTCCAGAAGGCTCTGGGAGCTCAGGTTCTCTGTAACACTAACTTTGTCCATAACTCGGGCTGGATGCCATTGGTGTTCTCACTCCCAGAACATGGCTTTTTTCTCACCCAGCTCTGATTCAGTGCCCACAACAGAGTCTCACATATCAGGTGTTCAATAAATGCCTATCGTTATTGCTGATGATATGATGATGGTGGTGAAGATGGCGAGGCCTCCAAAGAGCAGGTGGTGGGTCTTGCACCTTAGTTAACCTGCTGTGTTTCTTTTTCTTTTTTTGATTTTTATTTTTTTAGGACAGGGTCTCACTCTGTTGCCTAAGCTGGAGTGCAGTGGCGCAATCACTTGACCTCCTGGGCTCAAGTGATCCTCCCAGCTCAGCCTCCCAAGTAGCTGGGACTACAGGTGTGCACTCCCACACCCAGCTAATTTTTGTATTTTTAGTAGAGATGGGGTATTGCCATGTTGCCCAGGCTGGTCTTGAACTCCTAGGCTCAAGCGAGCCGCCCGCCTTGGCCTCCCAGTCTGTTTCTTCTTGACAAGTCACTCGGTTCCTCTGAATCTGCTTTCCTGTTTTCACTAAGTGGTTCTTTTTCCTCCTGGGCACCACAGCTAAACCACACTTCCCCAGGGCAGAAGGGAATCCCCATCCCAGGTTTGTCCTGGAAAATCCTCCCAGGCACGACCCTTTATTGTCCTTTTCTCTGAGACTAAAGACGGAAGGAGCATGGCCCTTGAGTCACCACTGAAGAAAAACTACCCCAGGGAGCCCCACCCATGGACACCAACCTTAGGCTACTGGGTGAACAGGAAATAAACTTTTACTGTTTTAAGCCACTGAAGTTTTAGGATGATTAGAGCATTCTCTCCAACCTGATGAATGTGGAAGTCTTTAAACTGAGAATATCAACATCGGTGGGCTGTCATCAAGACTAATGACAGAAACTGTTTAAAAGATGCTCAGTGAATGTTCCTTCTCTTCCTCTCTAGAAAACTTTAAGACACTCCAGTCATTAAGAATGATGTCCACAGCACACCCAGCTTGCTCTGAAATGTAGTGTCTGGGAATGTCATGCAGCTCTTTAATTCAAAGTAGATCCTTATGGACCATGCAGCAGACTTGGCTGTGAACCATCCATCTCTATAGATGGGGGTGCTGGAATCATCAGAGGCTTTCGAACCAGAGCGACTCCACCTTGAACAGGGGCTGGGAGAAATAAGGCCGAGACCTACTGGACTGCATTCCCAGGAGGTGAGGCATTCTAAGCCACAGGATGAGATGGGAGGTTGGCACAAGGTACAAGTCACAAAGAACCTTTCTGATACAACAGGATGCAGTAAAGAAGCGGCCAAATCCCGCCAAAACCAAGATGGCCATGAAAGTGACTTCTGGTCATCCTCACTGCTCACTATACGCTAATTACAATGCATTAGCATGCTAAAAGCACCCCTGATAGCGCCATGACAGTTTACAAATGCCATGGCAATGCCCTGAGGTTGCCCTAGATGGTCCAAAAGGGGGAGGAACCCTTTGTTCAGGGAATTGCCCACCCCTTTCCTGAGAAACTCATGAATAATCCACCCCTTGTTTAGTATATAATCAAGAAATAACTACAAGTATAATCAGTGAACAGCCCAAGCCATTGTTCTGCCTATGGAGTAGCCATTCTTTGATTCCTTTACTTTCTTAATAAACTTGCATTCACTTTACTTATGGACTTGCCCTGAATTCTGTCTTGCACGAGGTCCAAGAACTCTCTCATGGGGTCTGGATCGGGATCCCTTTCCGGTAACAGAATGGTCATTGTGCCTATCTGGATGTTGGTTACTGCGTCAGTGACGTCTCTGTTCATCTGCCACCTGGCTTCCTCTTTCTCCTGCCTCCAATCTGTGCTAGAGAATGCCAAGGCATAATCATGACATTAACTGCAAACAACTTCTTGAGCACTTACTAAGCGTCAGTCATTGCACGGAGCACTCTACATGCATTTCGTCACTGAATCTTCTCTAAGGGGTCCTCTTGTTATCTCTATTTTAAAGAGAGACTTAGAGAGGTTAGCCAACTTGCACAACACCTAAGAGGCAAGGATGGTGGTTGGGCCAGCAGCTGGGGGTAGGCTGGATAATTTGTTTGATAAAAGATGCAGGTGTTCCTTTTTCAATGCGCCAGCCAGGTGCCGACCACATCAACCAGGCTCGACCCTGACATTTTTATCCCTTGGCTTGGGCTGGAGCCCGCTCTCATCTGCCTTTAGGACAAGAAAGCCCCCTCCAGCCCCCTTCAGCATTCATCCTGAAGTCTGGCCACCCTCCCTGTCGCCATGCCGGTGGCTGGGAGCTTTCCTTTGAGTGGAATTTAGCCCAGGACCTTTGTAGCACTTCATTTACATGTATGCCAACAAGCTGAGATGTGCGGCAACCTTGGAACACTTTCAAAGGCGGGAATAATTCCTCTGAAATAGGTCTTCCGAAAGCTTTATCTTGTCCTTTCTCTTTTTGTTAATCTTGGAGCCCCTTAGCATGTCAAAGCAATTTTTCTAATGTCACATCTCCTAGACATTAGCATGAAAGGGCTTTAAGAGATGATTTGAGAAAGAATAAATGTTGAATGAGCATTTATTATAGAGTCGTTTATGCTACATTTGCATTTTGACTCTATTTCTGCCACGCGGGATGGAGAAGCAGGCTGATTTGAAAGTCAATGCTGTCTAAACTGGCGACGCTACAACACTGTTTACACTCAGCTGTTTCCTCCACGAATTCATTTACAAAAAAAGATTTCATTAGGCTGATTTGTTTGCGGGAATGAGATTAAGCCGAATTTGCGTGCCTTAACACAGAGATGAAATTGACCCAGTCGTCAGGAGGCCGTGGGGCGAAGGCAGGGGAGGCTCATTCTGAGTCCCGATTTCTTTCTGGGCACCTCTAAGGAAATTAATTAATGGTGCCTGCCTCCTTCAGGAAGCTGGCCTGCCGCGCGTGCCATAATGTGCAGTGATCAGGAGCCCAGCCTGTGAGCAGGGGCTGCTTGGGTTTGGCTCCAGCCTCGGCCACTTCCCTTTGTCTCGCAGGGTTAAAGAGTGAATAGATAGAATGTGTCTAGTACAATGCCTGGCACACAGTGGCCACTTTTAGCTGTTAGTCATATTTTCATTGCTTTTTGGCCTGTGAGACTTGGCCAGGGTTCCAGAGGAGATAACCCAGAAGCACTTGCTTTGGGCCAGGTATAGATGTTTCCATCTCTGCCCCTGGAGGAAGCCCATTCTGTGGGTCCCAGCCACAGGCAGGTGGATGTAAGTGGGTTCTGGAGCTGTGGGTGTCTTAGGGATTGCTTCGGGCTCTGTGTGTATTGAAAGAAAGGGAGAGAGATCAGCTTCAAGAGCCGGAAGCCTGCGTCTCCAGCCCATGCTCCTCCCAGTCTTGGGTAAACCCACCACTCCATTTCCTTGGAAGTTTCTTTCTGTCTCCGCATCAGCCAAAAGCTCTTTGAGGGCAGGGGTTGGCTCACATGGATCTTCATCAGCACCTGGCACTGCATGGATGCTCAGGACATCTGTTTTCCACCAACCTTTGGGGCAGTTTTCAAGCTTGCTCTTTTAAAGCCAGCACACATGGGTTCCAGTGCACCCTTAAGTCAGGGCCCAATCTGTGCCGGTTCAGGGGGACTGCACTGGTTGCAGTTGAGGTGGGAGCCAGTTTCCTTGGCAGGCCCTTCCCCCTAGGCCTTTTTGGGGCACAGGAGCAATTCTCCACAAAACTAGGGCACCCCCTTCATTTCACAGGTGAGGGAAGCTGAGCTTCAGGGAGGGGCTTCCCTTGCCCCTTGGTCACACAGCAAGCCAGTCGGCTGAGCTGGGCCAAGCGTTGGGGCCTATTGAGGCTGGGCCCAGTAGCCCCGGCCACCCAGGCCAGTCCTCTCGAGCCCGTCCCATCTCCGGGCTGTGGCGCTCTGCCTCTCTTTGTCTTGCTGGGTTCTTTCTGAAACTGTCCTTGAAGCCAGGCCCAGGTCCAGTGTGTTCCTAGCTCCTGCTACTCACCCCTCCCACCTCTTACCCCTTGCTCCTGGTCTCCAGGTCCTGCCCTCTGCCCGCAGCTCTACCAATTGCTCTCCCGGCCCCAAGGGCTGATACTCAGGCCTCAAACAAATCTCTGCCTCCCCTGTCCTGTTTTCTTGATTTTTTTTTCAAGAAACAGCAGCTGTACCATTTCTCGAGCTTTCCCTGTGTGCTGGGTGCTGCCGGAGGCTTTTTTTCCTACAGGGCAGATGCCACTGCACGTTCTATTGATGGCTGCCCAAGGTCACGTGGCTCAGGCAGCAGAGCTGGAATTTGAACCCAAGTTCAGACTGACTCTAGGGAGCCTGCTGCTGACATCGGGCCCGGCTGCTTCCACACACGCATCTCCTGCCTTCTGAGGATAGGGTCTGCCCTGCCTGCTCCCCTCTTCTGGAGCTTCTGACCTCAGGGCCAGGGATGCTGCTCAGTCTCTCAATTCAGACTCACCGACTTGATTGGAGGAGGTGATCATTTCCCCCTCCCATTCCTATTCCCAAGGGCCTGATCCTGAGGCACTGCACACAGTGTACCTAAGGGGACAACTCAGGGCCAAAGGACAGGTGCCATTTAATGTCCCGCTGAATCAGGCAGAGTGGGATTCAAGCCCCAGCTCTATTACAAACTAGCTGTGGGACTCTGTGCAAGTTACTTAACCTCTCTGAGCCTCGCTCTCCTTCTCCCTCAAAGGGGAATAATAATAGTATCTCTCCTCTAGGATTTTTGGGTCAAGTTCAACACTGTGTCAAGTGCCAGGCTTGTGGTACCTAAGTCCTGAAATGATGGCTATTATGATTCCTGTTGCTGTGACATTCCTGAAGGTTGGGGCTTTCTTTTCCTTGGTGCATCTGCCATCTCCTCTGCCATGTGAATATCTCACACCTCAGGAGATCCGGTACTGAGATGCACTCCATTAGGCCTGGGGTTGCTACCTCGACCTCCGTCTTCTCTCCATAGAGTGTGCCTGGTAATCTGCTTCCAGGAGGGCAGGGTGCTCAGAGTTGGTTCAAACGAACAGCATACAAATCCCAGCCTTGGCCAGACACGGTGGCTCACGCCTGTAATCCCAGCACTTTGGGAAGTTGAGACAGGCAGATCACTTGAGGTCAGGAGTTCAAGACAAGCCGGGCCAATATGACAATACCCCATCTCTACTAAAAATACAAAAATTAGCCAAGCATGGCAGCTCAAGTCTCTAATCGCAGCTACTCAGGAAGCTGAGGCATGAGAATCACTTGAACATGGGAGGTGGAGGTTGCAGTGAGTTGAGATCGTGCCACTGCACTCCAACCTGGCTACAGAGCAAGACCGTCTCAAACCGAAACAAACAAACAAAATCCCAGCCTTGTGGACTCTCTCTGTAGTTTGATGTATTTTCTTTTTTCTTTTTGAGACAGGGTCTCACTCTGCCACCCATGCTGGAGTGCAGTGGCACACTCTTGGATCACTACAGCCTCTACCTCCCAGGCTTATGTGATCCTCCCATCTCAGCCTCCCAAGTAGCTGGGACTACAGGTGTGCACCCCCATGCCTGGCTAATTTTTGTATTTTTAGTAGGGATGGGGTTTTGCCATGTTGCCCAGGCTGGTCTTGAACTCCTGAGTTCAAATGATCCACCCTCTTCAGCCTCCCAAAGTGCTGGGATTACAGCATGAGTCACCTTGCCCGGTCTGGTATATTTTCCGTATGGTGACCTGGTGTCCTGTGAGCAGCTGAAGGCTTCAGGTCTTCCCTGGCTCAGGGGCTTTCCCTGGGCCCCAGGAAATAAAAGAGCACTGGACTGGGTGTCAGGACACCTGGATTCAACCCCAGCTGTGCCCCAGCCTCTCTGTGAGCCCTAGGGCGAGTTGCTCTACATCTGTGGGCCTCAGTTTCCTCTTCTATAAAATCAAGGTTGAGTAATCTATCTCTAAATTCCCACTTAGCCCAGCAGGTCTCAGATCCCCTGGTGCCAGGACTGAAATTCACCCCTCCCTATTACCCGAGTAGCTAAAAATGATTCATCTGCTTCCCAGAGGGGCCAACAGTCCTCCCAGGCTCCCACCCCACAAGAGAGCCCCAGCGGTCCTGCAGCAGACCTGTAGCCTGGGGCAAATCCCGCTTGTTCTGCAGAGAAAGTGAGAGGGAAAGGTTGCCGATCAGATGCTGCTTTAAAATGTAATCATAAGTTTTGGCTCAGGGAGTGAGAGAGAATGAGAGAGAGAGAGAGAGAAACAACAGAAGAGAGAGGGGGAAAAAAACCACTTCAAGGCCAGCTCCCCTCCCTGGCTGGAAACCTGTGCCTGTGAGGATGAAGGGACCAGAGCAGAGACAGAGGCTGGCCTTCTGAAGGAGCGTGTGGTGCCCACTTTGAACGCGTGGCCTTTGTGCCTGCCTATTCAGGGCGGCCTCAGGACAATGGGGGGCAGGCATACAGGGGAGGACAATGACTGGGACATCGCTGCCGCTTTGCATTCCCTTTGAAGTGGCTCTGCCCTGGCCCCCTGCTGGCTCCAAAAAGAATGCTTTTGTTGCCTGCTCCAAAGATGCTGTAAGATGCTGCGGAAAAAGTAACTGGAGGGGATCTGCCCGATTAAAAAAAATTAAAGATAAGAAACAAATCAAGCTGGCTGTGTGGGGACCAGTGGTAGCTTTGAACCCTGAGAAGAGAAGGGATGCAGTGATCCAACCCTTTCTCTCCCCAGGGAAAGGGACTGGCTTGGGCGGGAGCGGGGCCACTCTTAATGGGAGCAGAGGCCTGGGGGATGGGAGTCGGGGGTGGAGTGAGGATTCCTAGCCCATTGGGGTGTCCTAGAAGGGTCTGCAAATCTGGGGCTGGGACTCTGAAAGCCAAAGTCCATTCCAGTCCTGGGGTTTGGGCAGAAAAATGCTGGAGGCAAAACAAAATCACAGGTACTATTTACCAAGTTTGCTGTGTGCCAAGCACAGAGCTAATGTCTTGCTTTATTGCCGGTGTGATGGCCTTAAAAATGCCTCACTATTAACCATGTGATGAATATGTGTACACAAGATTACATCCTAGAGATGGACATTAGCATCTGAACTACCGAAATCAGAAATCCAAATTGTTGGGTTCAGGGCTGCAGGGAGCACATTGAACAAGCTGGGCACTAACAAGTTCCAAGGAGTGCCATTTATACTGTGTTTTTTGTTGTGGTACCTCCTGGAGTTGTGCAGTGTACGACCTGTGCATCTGTACATGGTGCCCTTGCCAGGGGTGGTAAAATAATAAATGAAGGGTTCTCATCAGGAATCCACACTCTCAAACATTGTTAACAAAAGCAACACCAGGGTTTGTTAATTAGCATGCGGATTGTTAGAAATAGTTTTTTTTTTTTCACTGGGGACATGAGTGGTATTCAAGACAGGTGTTTGGGTGGTAAGACTGTACAGGCCCCACTGCCTGTGAGAAGTGAGGAGTAGGGTCCTGGGAAGCCCAGCAGTCTCACACCAGCTCAGCATGGTGTCTGGCTCACTGTAAGTACTCAGTGACGATCATGACTATCCCCATCCTACTGCAGAGGAGGCCAAGGCTCAGAGAGGTGAAATATTGATCCCAGACACACACAGTTGGTACCTAGTGGGACCAGGTTTTTTTATACCTTTGGGCTTTCACGCCCTGGTCTGTCCTGACTTTGAGAGGGAGCCTTTTTTAGTTGGGCAGTCACTTGGTCAAATCATGACTTTGTGAACCCTCCTCGCAGGCCACATGTGCCAAGGCCACGTGCTGGAGGCACCAGTACCCTGACAATGGGCCCTGGGACATTTTGGACCTATCTGGAGCATCTGTGAACCTGTTGGTGGCTGCCACACCTGCGATTGCCTCCAGGGGGCTCTTTTCCCAGAAAGTGTTCCAAGGGGTACGGCCAAAGGAGATCTTGGATGGGCTGCACTGGTGGACCTCGGTCCTCAGCCCAGATTCCCTGGGACTCTTTTTACCATTTCTGAGCACCCCCACCACGCTTCTGTGTGCTTTCAAGGGCCAGCACCAGCGGCTGGTTTTTGGAGGACTCCCCAGGATATTGCAACTCGCTTTGTCCACACTGCAGTGGGGTTCATCTTTCTCCACTGGTGCAGGAGTATGAAAGCCCACTCCCTTGCCTCAGGTTGGGATAACTTGAGGTGTAACTGGTCCCTCCTGAGGGTCCCTGCAGGATCAGGTTAAAGCTGCCTCTTGCAGGACTTTGCCTGAGCTCACACCCTTGCGTCCCCAGCCTGTTTCTCCCACTGTCTTGCCTATCTCCCCTGGGCATATTCCTTGAGCACATCATGTACCCTTGAATCCTCACCCCAGTGCTTCTTCCTGGGGGTTTCAACTGGACAGTTGCACCCACAGAAAGCCCACGCGGCACAGAAGGCTCGACATGAAATCCAGCTCCATTTTGCGTGGGGACCAAGCATGGTTTTCCCTTGGGGAGTGAGAATGCTGTGTGTGTTTGGAGAAAGTGGTGGAAGTCATGTGCTCTGCCTTGAGGAATGCCAGGAGGACCTGCTGCCACACCCGGGATGCCTTCCAGGATCCCTTCACAGGTCTGCTCAGGAGACCCCTCCGTGTTCCCCAGCTAGTAAGGGACTAAGTCAGGACTCAAACCCAGGTCTTTTTTTTCACAAGTCTATGTATAGCTTAAACACGTATCTCTCCCCAACCCACCCAACACCTACAACTCATTTACTGTCTGCAGGCCTTATGTTTGGGACTTTTCCAAGCACCTCATTTTTCAGGCTCCTTCCTGCTGCCCCACAGGTGACCACAAGCCAGGAGAGACATAGAACCCACAGGAGGGACAGAGACTGTGAGCTGGCCAGAAGCAGAGGACAGAGAGGAAGGGAGAGAGGACCTGAGGGCGCAAGAAGGGTCATGACCCAGGGGTCCAGTGCTCTTCCTGCCTGTCTGCCAGTATCTCTAGGAACTGAGCCCCTTTCTGATTCACTCCAACCCAGGCTGCTCCAACCTGATGGCCTCCTGGACAGATGTTCTAGCTTCATTCCCTGAGGTTACCCTCTTTCGAGCTCCTGGGGCTTCCAAAAAGTCTTCGGTGGCTCTCAAAGATGAAGCCTGGTGATGCTTAGCTCTTGGGCATGCGACAGCCAGTAGGTTGGCGTGGCAGGCGGCTTGCACTCCCACCACCCTGCCTGTGTGTGAAGCCTCTGCCCTCAGGCACCTCCTTGGACCTCTAGGGGCCATAACCCAGTACCTAAGCAGCCTACCTAGCCCCAGCTCCCCACTGGCAGAGCAAGAGCCTGAGAGGGACCCTTGGCTGCTGGATCCAAGGTGTTCAATGTGCCAGGCACTGCAGGGGGAGAAAAGAGAGAGACACAGGGCCAGCTCCCTGCCCTTTGGAGCCTCGGGCCCAGGACACAGGCTCAGAAAGCCCCAAGCATGCAGGAGTAGCTGGATGTCAGCAGCCAGTGGGCTAAGACTGGCAGGATCTCAGCAGAGGGAGAGGAAGCCTAGTTTCAGGTCAGGAGGGCTTCCTGGAGGAGAGAGCATGAACCCAGCTTTGATTCCTGGAGCCAGAGGGCTATGGAAACAATCAGGCAACCATGGCTGCCTTCTACCAGGTGTTTTCCTGGGGCTTTGTGTCTAACCCACCTTGTTTTCCACAACCCTGCAAGGCCTTTTTAAATTCCAGAGGAGAAAATAGAGCCCCAGAAAGGTTATAAGAGCCACACAGTTGCCAACTGGTAGGGTCCAGATTGGGGCTGCCAGTTGGTGGGGGGCACACAGACCCTGAAAAGGAATAAATCCCTCTCATTCGAGGTTGTGTATCCTTTAGTGGGAGAGAAGCACCCAGTGGGTGCGGGTTGGGGACTGGAAAAGGCAGAGAAGGCTTCATAAAGGAGGAAGTTTTTAACCTGGGCTCTTGAAGGATGAGTCGGAAGTTTGTCCAGGGCAGAGGAGCGTATTCCAGGCAGGAAGAACAAGTGCTGGATCTTGGAGTGGGCAAGGAGGAGCTGGTGAATGTGACTGGGGGTGGGGAGGAAGGAAGATGAACCTAAGGGGCAGTAACTGCATGCAGTCAACACTAAAAAATTACTTATTTAAAATCAAGATGTTGCTGTTTTTTTTTTCTAATGGTTTATTGTCCTGGAGCAGTGGCTCATACCTGTAATCCCAGCACTTTGGGAGGCTGAGGCAGGAGGTTTGCTTGAAGTCAGGAGTCTGAGATCAGGCTGGGCAACAGGGCAAAACCCTGTCTCTACAGAAAATAAAAAAGCTGGGTGTGGTGGCACACCTGTAGACCCAGCTACTCAGGAGGCTGAGGTAGGAGGATCACTAGAGCACAGGAGTTGGTGATTGCAGTGAGCGGATATTGCATCACTGCGCTCCAACCTAGGTGACACAACAAGACCCTATCTCTATATTTTTTAAAGGTTTATTGAATGAAGGAAGGAAGGAATGACTGAATTGTACGCCCCCAGGTCTGTTAGCACAAAACAGGAGTTCAACAAACGTTTGTTTAATGAATGAACAAACTGGATTTCCCTCGCCTAGCGCATACCAGGCACTCAATAACGATTTGCTGCACTAACCAATGTATTAATGAAGTAGTGATGCACGGCACTAACCAGTGAATGAATGAAGCAGTGATGCACCACATTAATTAGTGCCTCCGTGAAGCAGTGATACACCACACTAACTAGTCCACCCGTGAGGCAGTGATACACGGCACTAACTAGTGCATCCGTGAAGCAGTGATACACCACACTAATTAGTGCATCTGTGAAGCAGTGATACACGGCACTAACTAGTGCATCCGTGAAGCAGTGATACACCACACTAATTAGTGCATCTGTGAAGCAGTGATACACGGCACTAACTAGTGCATCCGTGAAGCAGTGATACACCACACTAACTAGTGCATCCGTGAAGCAGTGATGCACCACACTAACCGTGCATTGATGAAGCAGTGACGACGTGGAATTAGCTGGGGCAGATAACGCCTGTGCCCTTACAACTCGGATAGCAGTGACTGGCCGTTCCCCTACCGCCGCCCCTGCCCCCAGCGGCGCGAGCTCTAACGCGGAGCAGATGGCGGGGGCGGGAGCCCGGGCGGGCGGGGCTCTGCGCCTAGGCGGCGGCAGCCGGGCCTGATTAGGTCCCCCTCCCGCTGGCGGCCGCTGGCGCTTTGAAGTGAGCCGCTGCCGGGCGGCTCCGGCCGCCTGGCCGTCCCTGCCGCCAGGCCGTCGGACCCAGGCTGGCGGCGGGGCTGGCGGCGCGTGTTGATCCAGGTGCGGGCTGGGGGCTGGGCGCGGGATCCTCTTTCCTGCAGGCCCATCTGGGACTTCAAAGCGCAGCGCGGGGCTCAAAGGCGGCCCGGGTGGGGGTGGGGCGGGGAGGGCGCGCTGGCTTCCTCCCAGGCAGCCGGCCCGGGGCCAGCGGGGGGCCTTCCACGTTAACCCCACCCCCATCCCGTGGAGAGCTTTATGGAGCGCCTACGGGGTGCCAGGCGCTGTGCGATCTGACCTCTCACACAGCTACGGAGGCAGGCGGTGCTGTGATCCCCATACTGCAGGTGAGGATCCCGGCTCAGAAAGGCCAGGGACTCGCCCGAGGCCTCAAGGCCTCCTGACACCCAGGGCCTCTCTGCGCCCCGCCTTTCGCTTCCCTGTGGCTCTGTCTCTTGACGCTGGCATCTCCCTCTGGTGCCTTTGGGCTCTCCAATCCGAGGGCACAGCGGTTAGTTTAGTATAAACGCAGTGGCTGGTATGTCTTGAGCCCCTGCCGCGTGCCGGATGCGATGGATCTGCTCACACCACCCTGTGAGGTGGTCACACTCCTTGCTGTCCTCACTTCAGAGAGGTCAAGAAACATTCCCAAGGCCACACAGCTAATAAACGCCAGAGCCACAGTTTTAACCTAGGGCCTGTCTGCTCCCGAGTCCTCTCGCTGCGCATCTGATTCTGATACACTTCCTCCACGGAGCCCTCCTTAGGGCCCCAGCTCAGGGCTGTTTCCATCAGCAGAACAGCCAAGAGAACTCCGGTCTGCACCCTCGCCAGGTCTGCACCCTCCCCACGTCTCATCCTGCTACTCAGGCACCTGCAGCACCCCCGTCACCCAGGATCCCATTACTGCACTAACCAGGGTTTCCATGAAGCAGAAATGCAAAATCTCAGACCCCACCCTAGGCCTGCGGAAGGAGAATCTGCTTTTGTAGTGATCCCTGGTGATTCGGTTGCAAAGTTAAAGTCTGAGGAGCACAGGGCTGTCAGGACACTTTGGCTGAAATCCCTTCATGGTCCCTGTGTGGCAACCTGTCTTTGGGAAACTGCCTCCTTCATCAGCCTGGGAACTCCCCAAGGCAAGAGCTGAGCCTTCTCCATCAGATCAGAAGGGCTTCTAGGGCTGTGGCTGCGCTTGCCCCAGCAGCCTGGGATCTCCCTAAGGACAGGGTTTGAACCTCCTTTTCCACACTTGGCCTTTAGCAGAAGCAGAGATGGTTCTAGCGCCTGGACCAGTGGCTTACCTAAAGCCCATGGTGCCTCCTCTATCTGAGTGGGAGCCTCCACAGCCAGTAATGAGTCTCTTTCCTCAAACCTGGGATCCCCTATGAAGTGTGGCTGCCTTTGGGGTAGGAAGCCACCTGCAAGGAGAGGTGGCTGCTGTCCTTGCTGTCCCGTGTGTGGATGGAGCAGCACAGTGGGGAGTGTGCACCCAGCATGCACCGCCCTGGGACCTTCTTGATCTCCTTGGCCCCAGGTGTGCCTGTTAGAGAGACCTGGAGGGGTGAGGGTGGGGGAGAGGGCAGATGCCACAAGCTGGACCATGTGTGCCGCCTGACACCAGGCCTCCCTGGGCACACATTTGTCCTTGTGCGTCACTGAGGGATCATTCAGGCAGCAGAAAGCCCTCGGGCGGGTGCAAGAGTGAGCCTGCCGGCAGCGGGAGAGTATTTTTAGAGCTTTGACTGACACTGACGGCCCTTTATTAAGCTGTCGCTGCCTCCACCCTGGCCCCAGCCCCTTCTGGCCGGGACTAAAAGGAAAGCTCATTGTCATTTTGTTAAGAACAGGATCCTGGCAGCCCTTTTGCGGTCCCTCGCTGACTGGATAGGTTATTTCTTGCCATGTCTGGGGTCCAGGCGCCCCTGCTGGCACTCCCAGCGTGCCCCGCAGTCTGACCCTTCACACATCTGGCAGTGATAAATGGCTTCAGCGTTGCTGCCATCACCTTGCACACTCTGATCCCGCTCACTTTGTTCTCCCTTTAAAGCCAGTGGGCGGGTGGGGGAGGGGGCCTCTCTCTCTTCTTCCCTTTCTCCATCAGCCGTCTCCTGGATACTTGCAGGCCTGTGCTCTGATACCACTTGAAAGGGACCGAGACACTCAGTTATCTGGTCTGGGAAGTCCAGCCTGAGAGTTGTCTGTGCTGACTGGTAGAGTTTGGGAGGGTGGGAGTACATGCCTATGTGTGGATGTATGTGCATGTGCATGAGTACTATGTGCATGTGTGACTGTGCTCGTGTGAGAGTGTGTGTGTGTGTGTGTGTATTTAGGGATGTATCAATATGTGTTCCTTTTAACTACTATAGCTTTATAATTTATTTTGATCCCCAGTAGGGCAAGACTGACCCGTTTGTACCGCCTACACAAACATCTTCAGTTCTTTTAAAAAATGTGTTTGTAGTTTTGGGGATATGCCCAATAAAATTTGTGCACAAAGTCTCGTAGTTGTCTCTTGGTCTACATTTGTATCTTTTGGTGCACAAATGAAAAGACACAAACGTAGACCACAGGACAACTACCAGAATGCTATCTGTAACTTCTCCAAGCTGGAAACTACCCAAATACCTGTGAGCAGTAGAATGGATAAATATATGGGGAGATGGTTGTACATTGGGATATTACACAGAAAGGCGAATAGACGACTGGCAACTCAGGCAACAATATGGATGGATCCTTCAATCATGATGTTGGGTGAAAGAAGACAGATGCAAAAGAGTACATATGGTATGATTCCATAAATAGAAAGTTTAAAAATAGGCAAAACTAGTCAATTGAGATAGAGGCCAGGGGAGTGTTTATCTTTAAACAGGGAGTGACTGCAGGGAAGTTACAAGGGGGGCTTCCGGGGCAGTATTATATTTCTTGATCTGGATATGTGTTACCTGGGCATGTTCCCTTTGTAACAATTTATTGAGCTGCACGTTTATGATTGTGCACTTTCTGTGTATATGTCACACTTCATCAAAAGTTCACAAACTTGTATATTTTTGTGTGATAGTCTTTGTGTGATAGAATTTTTAGAATCAGCTTATTGAATTCAACGAAAAATCCTGGTGGGGTCTTAATTGAAATTGTGTCATGTATTGGAAAGATTTGCTGCTTTATGATGGTGATCCCTTTTCTCCATGGACATGGTATACCTCCACTTATTCACCACAACGTTTACATCTCAGTAAAGTTTTAGGATTTTCTCCAGGGTCCTGTGACTTTCTGGCTGAGTTTATTCCAAAGTAGCTTGTGGATTTTTTTTTTTTGGTAAAGGGGATTTTTTTTTCTTTTATGTTTTCAAATTGTGTGTGTGTGTTTTTTAAATGGTGATAAAACATAAATAACATAAAATTTACCATTGTAACAATTTTTGGTATACAGCTCAGTGGCATTAAGTACATTCACATTGCTTTGCAACCATCACCACCATCCATCTTCAGAACATTTTCATCTTCTCCAACTGAAGCTCTACACCCATTAAACAATAAATCCCTATTCCCACCTCCCCTCAGCCTCTGGAAACCACCATGCTACATACTTTATGTCTCTGTGAATGTACTTAGTTTATGTATCACATGTAAGTAAAATAATATATTCACATGTGAGTGAAACATATAATATTTGCCCCTTTCTGACTGGCTTATTTCACCTTGCATAATGTCCTCAAGATTCATCCATGCTGTAGCATAAGTGTGAGAATTTCATTCCTTTTTAAGGGTGAATAGTTCTATTATATGTATATACCACAGTCTATTCATTCATCCATCAAGGGACATTTGAGGTGTTTCCACCTTTTGACTATTGTGAATAATGTTGGTATGAAAGGTGTTTTGATATTGTGCAATACATATTTGGTCTTTGCTCCCATTTCCTGGTACACAGCTCCTGAAATCCTTGGAATCTCCAAAGTGATATCTTTTTGTATGCTAATAATTGACTGGTAGCTTCAGGATTGGGGCTGGTCACCAGAAAGACCAAGGCAAGATTAGAGGGTTGGGACTTTCAGCCCTGCCCACCAATCTCTGGGGAGGGGAATGGGGCTGAAGGTCAAATTGATCACCAATGACCAATAGTTTAATCAGTCATGCCTATGTAAGAAAGCCTCCCTAAAACCCCAAAAAGACAGAGTTTGGCTTCCCAAAAGCTGATCACGGGGTGGCTGACAGGAAGGTGAACATGAATTCATCCACGTGTCATGAGAGTGATGCACCCCAGCTCTACAGGGACAGAAGCTCCTGGTCTCAGGACCCTTCCAGACCTCACTCTGTGTGTCTCTTCGTCTGGCTGATTATGTGTATCCTTAAAATATCCTATAATGAGCTGGTGAATGTAATAGTGTTTCCCTGAGTTCTGTGAGCTGCTCTAGCAAATTAATGGAACCCAAAGGGGGGTGTCATAAGAACCCCACCCTGAAGCCAGTCAGTTAGAAGTTCCAGAGGCCTGAACTTGTGACTGATGTCTGAAGCAGGGGGCAGTCTTGGGGACTGAGCCCCCAACCTGTGGGATCTGATGCAATTGGAGTACACTCAGCTGGTGTCTGCTGTAGAATTGGTTGCTTGCTTGCTGGTGGGGTGAAGTCCCCACATATTTTGGGGTCTCAGAAGTCTTCCATGTTGGTGATTATTGTTGTGTTGGTGTGAGAACAGAGGAAAAACTGTTTCTTTGTTTGGTTTTTTCCCAAAGAGGTGTACATTTATCTGTTTCAATTTCTGCTTTCAAATCTTTTGGGCATACCAAAAGGGAGAATTGCTGGTCATATGGCAATTCTATGTTAAATTTTTTGAGAAACTGCTATACTGTTTTCCACACTGGTTGTGCCATTTTACTTTGTTAGTTTTCTGCTGTTGTGTATCAAAGCTATTGGGTTTTAAAAACTTGCATTTGTGTGCACACTCCTTAGTGTGCATATGCACGAGTGTGTGTACATGTATGGAGCAGCCACACTCACAAGAGCGTGGATCACTTGGACTGCTACTGAC
The DNA here is from genome assembly GCF_049350105.2 of Macaca mulatta. Classification (NCBI taxonomy): domain Eukaryota; kingdom Metazoa; phylum Chordata; class Mammalia; order Primates; family Cercopithecidae; genus Macaca; species Macaca mulatta. The sequence continues at coordinate 45,928,181 of NC_133425.1, forward strand.
TGCACATCATAGAAACCCCACCTCAAGCTGGCTTAGATGGTGAAGAGCTTTATCATCTCATCCACCCTTAACATCAGAGGTGGCTTCCTGTAACAAGAGCGGACACAGAACTCATCCCCATGCATGGATGGTAGCTCTCTGCCTTTCTAAGCAAACTGCTCCAGTAGCCCAAAGGCAGGGTTCTGAAAGAAGTTTCAGGTGTAGGCCATTGGAAACAAAGCATGCAGAGTGGGGGACAGCTGCTTGGAAAGGTGCAAAGCATCAAGGGGGTTGTCTCTGCAGTGGTATTGATTCACTCAGCAGCTGCACTTCATCATGACTCAGAATCCTACTTCCTGTTCATGTGCCTACTCACCCCAGCTACTTTCTCTCCCACAAGGTAGCAGTCATAGCTCCCGGGTCACTTCCAAAATATGACCCTATCTGGCCCATAGTGGAGGGCTGCCACTTCCACTACATCTCATTTTATCAACAAGGAAACTTCACAGAAGCCCCGCCCGCTTTCCCTCATTGGCCAAATAGCATCCAGGCGGATCCTGAACCCTGGGGAAGTGAGCTTACTATGGCTGGGTGGATTTCTCTAATGGGAGGTGGGGAGAGGAATGCCACCCTGGGTTTGTAGTGGCATGGAGGGGGTGAATGCCAGTGGAGACAGAGGTGAGGAGGAGGGCGGAAACTCTGAGCCTTTCCTTCCAGTCTCTCTGTCCTGATCTCCAAGGCTCACAATTGCTCTTTGGGGAACAGTGTGTGAGGGTATGCACACCTGTGCACATGGAATTGTGTAGTCAGGGAAGCTCTCCTGCAGGAAGGAGGGAGAGAAGGAGCGAGTTCTCAACTGGGGGGGAAATGTGGGCAAAAGGGAGGAGCCAGAATGAGCAGTCAGAGTGCCACATCTGCAGAGAAAACGCTGGTTGCACCAGATGTGTCTTTCATCTGTACATTTCTTGAACAGAGAAGCAGGCCTTCAAATACGACTCAAGTCTGAATCCAATGATTCTCTTTCATTTGCTCAACAAATGAAATGTCTTTTGAGCACCTACTCTAAGCAGGACCCCATGCCAAGCACAGATGATTCAGCAGCAGATAAGACAAATGCCAGGCCCTCATGCACTCCCATTCAAGAGAGCAGGGCTGCCTCACTCAGTCCTCTGTGTAGTGGCTGTGTGCCTAGCTCAGATGGTGATATGATTTGGTTCTGTGTCTCCACCCAAATCTCACCTTGAATTGTAATAATCCCCATGTGTCATGGGAGGGACCCGGTGGGAGGTAATTGAATCATGGGGTAGGGTTTTTCCCATGTTGCTTTCATGATACTGAACAAGTCTCATGATATCTGATGGTTTTATACATGGGAGTTCCCTTGCACACACTCTTTTGCCTGCCGGCATGTAAGACGTCCCTTTGCTCTTCTTTTGTCTTCTGCCATGATTGTGAGGTGTCTCCAGTCATGTGGAACTGAGTCCATTAAACTTATTTCCTTTATAAATTACCAAGTCTCCAGTATGTCTTTATTAGCAGTGTGAGAACAGACGAATACAGATGGTTAGAGCCATGTCCGCCTTCTATGCTGCTGTGGCCCTTGAGGGCAGAGACCCTTGGAATGAAGTGCTGGTGGCTGCTGGCTCAGAAGAGTCCCCCCTCTGCTAGGGATGTCTGCCCATGGCTACATCTCCTCTCTGTGGCCATCCACATTCAAGGAGTGGTTGAGGTGCAGTACAAAGATCTGGACCCTCTCAATTTGGGACAACTCCAAAGGGCCTGTGGGTTTCCAAAGCTCCCTGTGGGGTTAGCAGAGGCCTCTGTTCTAATGACACCTCTGCCCAACTTCTCCCTCTGCTCAACTTCGACACCCTCACCCCCAGGTATGGGTCATGAGAGTGCTCCCAGACAGTCCTCCTGGGTGCACATCTCCATTTCATTGCCTGGATCCCAGAGACCCAGTCTAAGAGAGATCGGTTGTAGTAAATCTAAATGAAAGAACTATTTTAGAATTTTCAAATTTCTCCTTTTGCACATGAACACACACTCACAGACACACATTTATATATACATGGAGGGGGATGTTAAACGCTTGCAGAGTGAGGAAGAGGTATTTTTAATTTAGGTGACAAATGATCAAATTAGGGATATTCAGCTATTTTCTTTCTTTCTTTTTTTAATTTTTATTTTCTAGACAGAGTTTCGCTCTGTCGCCCAGGCTGGAGTGCAATGGCATGATCTCATCTCACTGCAACCTCCACCTCCCGGGTTCAAGCAATTCTCCTGCCTCAGTCTCCCAAGTAGTGGGGATTACAGGTGCCCGCTTCCATGCCCAGCTAATTTTTTGTATTTAATAGAGATGGGGTTTTGCCATATTGGCCAGGCTGGTCTTGAACTCCTAACCTCAGGTGATCCACCCGCCTTGGCCTCCCAAAATGCTGGGATTATAGGTGTGAGCCACTGTGCCCGGCTTCAGCTACTTTTTTTCTTCTTCAGTGTTACATAGATAAATGCGTATATCCCACTTAAAAATGCTGCCGTTTTATAACAGATGGCCTTTGTTGAGCATGTGCTAGGTGCCAGGCACTCTGCTGGGCACTTCACATGCCCATCTTATTTTCACTATAACCATATGTGGTAGGCACCATCATGGGCATTTTAAGATGAGGGGAGTGAGGCTCAGAGAGGTTAAGTAACTTGCCTGAGATCACTTACAGAGGGTGTCAGTTGAGGATTGATTGGAGAAGCACAACCTCTACCACAGATACAGCAAAACAGGTTTATTATGGAGCTTAGACCTTACATAATTGTGCAGGTGGTTGCCTCTGCATCAGGTAGAGCCTGGAGTCACACTACGTCAGCCTCCTGAGGAAGGAAGGCTGCAAGTGGACGAGAGCAGGGTGGATTGGAAGCAGCATCTGCCTGTCTTCACCTTCTCCAGCTTTGGTACTCCAGGTGAGCTGGAGGAAAAGCTGGCGCACTTCCCCATGGAGCTGTACATACACTGGCCAGGACTGGGAGATGCTGAGGGAGACCTGGGAAAGAGTGGAGAAGCCAGGTGCTATCCCTGCCAATCAGGCAAGACAGCAGGTCGGGGATGGCAATGTGTGAGCTGCCCCAGGGCCTGGGACCCCATGCTGACTTTGAGGATAAATAAATATATATATATATGGCTGCTGCTTCACTTCCGCCTTTCAGCTGTCACCTAATGTCTGTTTCAGCCAACATGAACTTAGAACCATATGGAAATTCTGGGACAACGTGGTTCCAGCTCAGCTACATTGATGCAGCGCCAAGGCATCGCAGACACGGAAGAGCCAGAATCTGGGTTTGTCTGCCTTGTGCCAAAGCCCATGGAGCCTGATTTTCACTTTGTCCAGCAAGAAGTGGGTAGGTAAGGAAGGGGCTGATGGGGACATGGGGCTGTACCCATGAATGAATGACTTTGGGACTGGCTGGGTAATATAAACAGGGTGAAGTGACCTGGGTTAAGGGTATAGAGTGGTGGGGACTGTGGCAAACTGAAGAACACATGCCCCTTTTAAAGGGGATGGCCACTTGATTGTTGCCATTCAAGAATGTGGGCACAGTGTGGTTGGATCATCTGATTTTTTTTTTTCACTATAAACTGGAGATACTAAGTTTGGTGTGTATGGGTGTATAAAATCTGCCCATTTGAATATGTTGGCAACCAATTTGAATTTTCTAGACATCACTGTGCAAGCCAAACAAAATCTGACTGTAGATTAAATTTGTCCCTGGGCTTCCAGTTTGTGCCCCTTGACCTTGGAGACTTCTCTCCTGGCAGACCCTCCTCAACATGCTGCCCTAACCTCTGAAATGCTGCTGATGGAAGGCTCCCCCATTCTCCCAGAAGATGGGGAGGCAGCCCCCAGACTCTGGCTCCAGCCCCCATACCAGGATGGTCACAGGAACCTTCTTTTCCCTTTGTTTCTGGCCAAATCTCAATGGGGGACATGTCCAGACCAGACGCAGCCTACAGAAAGGCATTACTGGATTTGAGGCAAGGACAGGGTCTTCTGCCTCCCCTGTTGGTGCTTGCAGTCCCCTCTCCCCTGTGTCTATCAGGGATGTGAATGCCTGTTTTCTCCCACAATAAAGAAGATAGGTTTCGTTTTTCAATATGAAAACATTTTCATGTTTACATCTGTACAGTCATAAATGCAAACATGTGCTCATGTAAACTATTTTTGTCGAGGTACTTTCTCTACCTTATTACTTAGCCCTTATCTACTGTTTTTTCTCCCTCTCCCTCTGAACCCACCCTAGCTGAGCTAGTAGCATTGTTATGAGGTCTCTGGGGTGCCGATTTTTTGGGCT